>NC_042959.1:69642283-69817283 GCF_901001165.1 Salmo trutta | reverse complement strand
ATTGACAGAATGTGTTGGTGTATGTCTACCTGTTGACAGAATGTGTTGGTGTATGTCTACCTATTGACAGAATGTGTTGGTGTATGTCTACCTATTGACAGAATGTGTTGGTGTATGTCTACCTATTGACAGAATGTGTTGGTGTATGTCTACCTATTGACAGAATGTGTTGGTGTATGTCTACCTATTGACAGAATGTGTTGGTGTATGTCTACCTGTTGACAGAATGTGTTGGTGTATGTCTACCTATTGACAGAATGTGTTGGTGTATGTCTACCTGTTGACAGAATGTGTTGGTGTATGTCTACCTTTGACCGAATGTGTTGGTGTATGTCTACCTGTTGACAGAATGTGTTGGTGTATGTCTACCTATTGACAGAATGTGTTGGTGTATGTCTACCTATTGACAGAATGTGGTGGTGTATGTCTACCTATTGACAGAATGTGGTGGTGTATGTCTACCTATTGACAGAATGTGTTGGTGTATGTCTACCTGTTGACAGAATGTGTTGGTGTATGTCTACCTATTGACAGAATGTGTTGGTGTATGTCTACCTGTTGACAGAATGTGTTGGTGTATGTCTACCTATTGACAGAATGTGTTGGTGTATGTCTACCTGTTGACAGAATGTGTTGGTGTATGTCTACCTATTGACAGAATGTGTTGGTGTATGTCTACCTGTTGACAGAATGTGTTGGTGTATGTCTACCTGTTGACAGAATGTGTTGGTGTATGTCTACCTATTGACAGAATGTGTTGGTGTATGTCTACCTGTTGACAGAATGTGTTGGTGTATGTCTACCTATTGACAGAATGTGTTGGTGTATGTCTACCTGTTGACAGAATGTGTTGGTGTATGTCTACCTATTGACAGAATGTGTTGGTGTATGTCTACCTGTTGACAGAATGTGTTGGTGTATGTCTACCTATTGACAGAATGTGTTGGTGTATGTCTACCTATTGACAGAATGTGTTGGTGTATGTCTACCTATTGACAGAATGTGTTGGTGTATGTCTACCTATTGACAGAATGAATGTGTTTCATGTGTTGATGCAAAGCTCACTCATTACTTAAGACACAAATAATCCCCGAAAAAAGGAAGGTACACAACAAGCCCAGCCTTCGCTGTAATAACAATTCATACCATGTGCCTTTCATTTTGCTGTGAAAACTAATTGTGTCTCAAATTACACAAAATACATATTGACCTCCTTTTTCATGGAAGATCTTCAGTGTTGAACTGATTTTAACTGTGAAGTATTCTATTCTTAAATGGCTTGAAAATATCACATCTATTATATGTTATGCACTGTGTTCCCTGCAGCTATCTTATCAGCTCTCAGTCACTCAGCCAATCAATGCAAGACTCTATCTGCAGAGGCATAAGTGTAGAGCAGTTATAGCATCAGTGATACTGAATAGAGGGAAAATACTAAAGGGGTCAGACGTCAATGGCAGCAACTATCAGAGAGGGAGGGATTGTTATCAATAATAGCTTGGGGTGATTGAGAGAGAGAGATTAGTCTGAGGAAAGAGCTTTGGGGGGACGGTTGGGTTAGTGCTGTTCTAGAGAGATAGGTTACACGTATACGACACACACATGCAGACACACACGCATGCACGCACGCATCCGCACGCACGCACGCACCCACCCACCCACACACCCACACACCACACACACACACACACACACACACACACACACACACACACACACACACACACACACACACACACACACACACACCCACAGAGACGGTATAAGGTAAAGTCACTATAAGATCCTGTATAATCTCACTGCTCTCTGTTCTGAATACAGTATACTATCATTTGAGGAAGGTCTTTATTTGCACAGTATTTATTCCCTAAACATTGTGATTTTGGTTTATGGAAAATATATTGCATGACATTATAATCTTGTTGTCAACCGAGAGTGGCTTTTAGTGCACCAAGTTTGTACTTTGAATTTGTACACTGAGTCTGTACTCAAAATCAGAGTTTGTACTCTGAATCAGTTCAAGGGTTACCCAACGAGAGAGGCCATTTTGGCCAATCAACCTCACTCAAGCGTTCTCTGTAATGGCCAACTCATATGGTTTTCCAGAGGACTAGCTTCTCAGAGCGCTCTTGTTGCTTGAGTTTTTACACAACGTCAGGTTACAGAAATATGTGTTGCTTTTTTTCCATCAGTGTCTGGACTGGAGAGAGAAGCACAAAATATAGCCAGCATTTACATTGACATTTAATTCATTTAGCAGACGCTCGTACCCAGAGTGACATAGTGACATAGTTTGTGCATTATTTTTTTTAGCTTCTTTTTGGGTGATCCTGATCTTCTATCTCTCGGATAAACGACAGACACTTCAGAAAAAACCTTGTTTTGATATTGAGAGGTGAGCGATATCTGTTGTTCCATGTAGTGAATCTGTTATTTCATGTGTTTGTATGGGCTAATAGCAGTGAGGCCAGAATATTTTTAGGATACTTCAAGGGGTCTTAGAATTCAAAGTCAAATAGCTAAATGATCCTTGGTATGACCTTCTTAAAACAATTCCATATAGCTTAGTAGAACCCCCCCCTCCCCCGGCTTAGACAGGGCTTAGACTCTTATGGGTTAAGATAGGTAGGTGAGACAGCCACATATCACAGTCGCAGTAAGTACTGTACATTTTCCCTCAATGAAGAAGTTATCAGCAAAGTCAGTGGCAGTAGGAAAATACAAGTGCCAACAATCACATAGGACGAATTGAAGAAACCATGGTCTGTTTTTGTGCTCTGACTCTGTCACTAAACAATGTCAAATCAAATCAAATATCTGTCACATTCACCGAATACAGCAGGTGTAGACCTTACTGTGAAATGCTTACTAGCCCTAAACCAACAATGTAGTTCAAGAAATAGAGTTAAGAAAATATTTACTAAATAAACAAATCAAAAGTAACACAAGAAAATTACATAACAATAACGAGGCTACAGCAGAAGTCGGAAGTTTACTTACACCTTAGCCAAATACATTTGAACTCAGTTTTTCACAATTCCTGACATTTAATCCAAGGAAAAATTCCCTGTCTTAGGTCAGTTAGGATCACCACTTTATTTTAAGAATGTGAAATGTCAGAATAATAATAGAGAGAATGATTTATTTGAGCTTTTATTTCTTTCATCACATGCCAGTGGGTCAGAAGTTAACATACACTCAATTAGTATTTGGTAGCATTTGGTAGCTACTTCCGGGTTTGGAGCGAGTAGTCGCACTTCGCTTCGCATCGCAGGTAATATTACATTTCATTACATTACAACGGTTTGATTTGTTTGATCTGAGCAATTTTTTTTTAGCTAGCTACATAGCTGTCTTTGTATCAAAGATAATTGTGTAGTTTAGAGTAATTAGAGTAATTATCGAGGTTAGCTAGCCAGCTATTTTCGTCCTCCTAACTTAGTCAACACTGCTAGTTAGCCAACTAGCCAACTTCTACCAACTAGCAGCACTGTAGAAACTATTACATTACAACGGAACGACTTGATTAGTGTAGTGTTAGCTAGCTACATAGTTGTCTTTGCTGTCTTTGTATCTAAGATCATTGTGTAGTTTAGAGCAATTATCGAGGTTAGCTAGCCAGCCGCGCCGCGACGCCGTTGTCCAGACTCCAGACTTAGTCAACACACCTAGTCATCATCGAACCCACTGCTAGCTAGCCAACCTTTACCGACTAGCAGCACTGTAGAAACTAATACATTACAACAGAACGATTTGACTAGTGCAGTGTTAGCTAGCTACATAGTTGTCTTTGTCATAGTTTGATAATTGTGTAGTTTAGAGTAATTATCGAGGTTAGCTAGCCAGATATTTTCGTCCCCCGCGACGCCATTTTTCCAAACCTAGCCAACGATTACCGACGAGCAGCATTGTAGAAACTAAATACATTACAAAGGAACGTCTTGATTAGTGCTATGTTAGCTAGCTACATAGTTGCTTTTGTATCATGATAAGGTGTAGTAATGAAACTATCGAGGTTACCTAGCCAGCTACACGTTCAAACAAAGTCAACAACGCAGCCACTGCTAGCTAGCCTACTTCACCAGCCAGCAGTACTGTATCATTTTCGTCATTTTAGTCAATAAGATTTTGCAACGTAAGCTTAACTTTCTGAACATTCGAGACGTGTAGCCCACTTGTCATTCCAATCTCCTTTGCATTAGCGTAGCCTCTTCTGTAGCCTGTCAACTATGTGTCTGTCTATCCCTGTTCTCTCCCCTCTGCACAGGCCATACAAACGCTTCACACCGCGTGGCCGCTGCCACTCTAACCTGGTGGTCCCAGAGCGCACGACCCACGTGGAGTTCCAGGTCTCCGGCAGCCTCTGGAAGTGCCGGTTTTCGGCCAACAAGGCAGAGTTCATCTCAGCCTATGCTACCCTCCAGTCCCTCGACTTCTTGGCGCTGACGGAAACATGGATTACCACAGATAACACTGCTACTCCTACTGCTCTCTCCTCGTCTGCCCACGTGTTCTCGCATACCCCGAGAGCATCTGGCCAGCGGGGTGGTGGCACTGGAATCCTCATCTCTCCCAAGTGGACATTCTCTCTTTCTCCCCTGACCCATCTGTCTATCTCCTCATTTGAATTCCATGCTGTCACAGTTACCAGCCCTTTCAAGCTTAATTATCATTTATCGCCCTCCAGGTTCCCTTGGAGAGTTCATCAATGAGCTTGACGCCTTGAAAGTTCCTTTCCTGAGGATGGCTCACCTCTCACAGTTCTGGGTGACTTTAACCTCCCCACGCCTAACTTTGACTCATTCCTCTCTGCCTCCTTCTTTCCACTCCTCTCCTCTTTTGACCTCACCCTCTCACCTTCCCTCCCTACTCACAAGGCAGGCAATACGCTTGACCTCATCTTTACTAGATGCTGTTCTTCCACTAATCTCATTGCAACTCCCCTCCAAGTCTCCGACCACTACCTTGTATCCTTTTCCCTCTCGCTCTCATCCAACACTTCTCACTCTGCCCCTACTCGGATGGTATTGCGCCGTCCCAACCTTCGCTCTCTCTCTCCCGCTACTCTCTCCTCTTCCATCCTATCATCTCTTCCCTCTGCTCAAACCTTCTCCAACCTATCTCCTGATTCTGCCTCCTCAACCCTCCTCTCCTCCCTTTCTGCATCCTTTGATTCTCTATGTCCCCTATCCTCCAGGCCGGCTCGGTCCTCCCCTCCTGCTCCGTGGCTCGACGACTCATTGCGAACTCACAGAACAGGGCTCCGGGCAGCCGAGCGGAAATGGAGGAAAACTCGCCTCCCTGCGGACCTGGCATCCTTTCACTCCCTCCTCTCTACATTTTCCTCTTCTGTCTCTGCTGCTAAAGCCACTTTCTACCACTCTAAATTCCAAGCATCTGCCTCTAACCCTAGGAAGCTCTTTGCCACCTTCTCCTCCCTCCTGAATCCTCCCCCCCCTCTCTGCGGATGACTTCGTCAACCATTTTGAAAAGAAGGTCGACGACATCCGATCCTCGTTTGCTAAGTCAAACGACACCGCTGGTCCTGCTCACACTGCCCTACCCTGTGCTTTGACCTCTTTCTCCCCTCTCTCTCCAGATGAAATCTCGCGTCTTGTGACGGCCGGCCGCCCAACAACCTGCCCGCTTGACCCTATCCCCTCCTCTCTTCTCCAGACCATTTCCGGGGACCTTCTCCCTTACCTCACCTCGCTCATCAACTCATCCTTGACCGCTGGCTACGTCCCTTCCGTCTTCAAGAGAGCGAGAGTTGCACCCCTTCTGAAAAAACCTACACTCGATCCCTCCGATGTCAACAACTACAGACCAGTATCCCTTCTTTCTTTTCTCTCCAAAACTCTTGAACGTGCCGTCCTTGGCCAGCTCTCCTGCTATCTCTCTCAGAATGACCTTCTTGATCCAAATCAGTCAGGTTTCAAGACTGGTCATTCAACTGAGACTGCTCTTCTCTGTGTCACGGAGGCTCTCCGCACTGCTAAAGCTCTCTCTCTCTCCTCTGCTCTCATCCTTCTAGACCTATCTGCTGCCTTTGATACTGTGAACCATCAGATCCTCCTCTCCACCCTCTCCGAGTTGGGCATCTCCGGCGCGGCCCACGCTTGGATTGCGTCCTACCTGACAGGTCGCTCCTACCAGGTGGCGTGGCGAGAATCTGTCTCCGCACCACGTGCTCTCACCACTGGTGTCCCCCAGGGCTCTGTTCTAGGCCCTCTCCTATTCTCGCTATACACCAAGTCACTTGGCTCTGTCATATCCTCACATGGTCTCTCCTATCATTGCTATGCAGACGACACACAATTAATCTTCTCCTTTCCCCCTTCTGATAACCAGGTGGCGAATCGCATCTCTGCATGTCTGGCAGACATATCAGTGTGGATGACGGATCACCACCTCAAGCTGAACCTCGGCAAGACGGAGCTGCTCTTCCTCCCGGGGAAGGACTGCCCGTTCCATGATCTCAACATCACGGTTGACAACTCCCTTGTGTCCTCCTCCCAGAGTGCTAAGAACCTTGGCGTGACCCTGGACAACACCCTGTCGTTCTCCACTAACATCAAGGCGGTGACCCGATCCTGTAGGTTCATGCTCTACAACATTCGCAGAGTACGACCCTGCCTCACACAGGAAGCGGCGCAGGTCCTAATCCAGGCACTTGTCATCTCCCGTCTGGATTACTGCAACTCGCTGTTGGCTGGGCTCCCTGCCTGTGCCATTAAACCCCTACAACTCATCCAGAATGCCGCAGCCCATCTGGTGTTCAACCTTCCCAAATTCTCTCACGTCACCCCGCTCCTCCGCTCTCTCCACTGGCTTCCAGTTGAAGCTCGCATCCGCTACAAGACCATGGTGCTTGCCTACGAAGCTGTGAGGGGAACGGCACCTCCGTACCTTCAGGCTCTGATCAGGCCCTACACCCAAACAAGGGCACTGCGTTCATCCACCTCTGGCCTGCTCGCCTCCCTACCTCTGAGGAAGCACAGTTCCCGCTCAGCCCAGTCAAAACTGTTCGCTGCTCTGGCACCCCAATGGTGGAACAAGCTCCCTCACGACGCCAGGACAGCGGAGTCAATCACCACCTTCCGGAGACACCTGAAACCCCACCTCTTTAAGGAATACCTAGGATAGGATAAAGTAATCCTTCTAACCCCCCCCCCCCTTAAAAGATTTAGATGCACTATTGTAAAGTGGTTGTTCCACTGGATATCATAAGGTAAGGTGAATGCACCAATTTGTAAGTCGCTCTGGATAAGAGCGTCTGCTAAATGACTTAAATGTAAATGTAAATGATACTCTGTGAGTGTGTGAGCGAAGTCTTACATTTAGCTCATCGCAATATCTGAGGTGCCGCTTATGGCAACGTCATTTCGCCTAGTCTACTTTAATGCATTCTCAATTGGCAGTGATGAAAATGTAGTAGAAAATGCATTATAGTGGCTTGGAAAGATGATTACATTTCAAAAGGAGGCACATAATTAGTAGGAAAACCTTTTGTCATCATTGTGATGTTGCCAGACTGACCTTAGATGCAGTATAACCTTAGCTAGCTAAGATGAGTGGACAGTACCAGATTGTAGCTAGCTAACGTTAGCATTGATACCTGTTTTTTTTACAAACTTTGCAAGCTAATGGCAACATTGCCATCTCTCTGAAGTAAATTTGACCACATCAAAATGGTAGCAAAGTTGTTTCTTAGTACAGTGGGTTGCGAAAGTGTTCACCCCCCTTGGCATTTTTCCAATTTTGTTGCCTTACAACCTGGAATTAAAATTGTTTTTTGGGGGGGTTGTATCATTTGATTTACACAACATACCTACCACTTTGAAGATGCAAAATATTTTTTATTGTGAAACAAACAAGAAATAAGACAAAATAACTGAACATTTGTGCATAACTATTCAACCCCCCCTTAAACCACTCGAGTGTTGCTTCAGCAGTATACTTAGGGTCATCTTCCTGCTAGAAGGTGAACCTCCGTCCCAGTCTCAAATCTCTGGAAGACTGAAATAGGTTTCCCTCAAGAATTTCCTTGTATTTAGCGCCATCAATCATTCCTTCAATTCTGACCAGTTTCCCAGTCCCAACTGATGAAAAACATCCCCACAGCATGACGCTGCCACCACCATGCTTCACTGTGGGGATAGATGTCTCGGGGTGATGAGAGGTGTTGGGTTTGCGCCAGACATAGCATTTTCCTTGATGGCCAAAAACCTCAATTTTAGTCTCATCTGACCAGAGTACCTTCTTCCATATGTTTTGGGAGTCTCCCACATTCCTTTTGGCGAACACCAAACGTGTTTGCTTATTTTTTTCTTTAAGCAATGTTTTTTTTCTGGCCACTCTTCCATAAAGCCCAGCGCTGTGGAGTGTATGGCTTAAAGTGGTCCTATGGACAGATACTCCAATGTCCGCTGTAGAGCTTTGCAGCTCCTTCAGGGTTATCTTTGGTCTCTTTGTTGCCTATCTGATTAATGCCCTTCTTGCCTGGTCTGTGAGTTTAGGTGGGCAGCCCTCTCTTGGCAGGTTTGTTGTTGTGCCATAATCTTACATTTTTTTATAATGGATTTAATGGTGCTCCCTGGGATGTTATAACCCAACCCTGATCTGTACTTCTCCACAACTTTGTCCCTGACCTGTTTGGAGAGCTCCTTGGTCTGCATGGTGCCGCTTGCTTGGTGGTGCCCCTTGCTTAGTTGTGTTGCAGACTCTGGGGCCTTTCGGAACAGTTGTATAAATACTGAGATCATGTGACAGATCATTTGACACTTAGATTGCAACAGGTGGGCTTTATTTAACTAATTATGTGACTTCTGAAGGTAATTGGTTGCACCATATCTTATTTAGGGGATTCATAGTAAAGGGGGTGAATACATATGCACGCAACACTTTTCCGTTTAGAATTATATCTTTTTTTTTAAACAATTCATTTCAGTTTACCGATTTGGACTATTTTGTGTATGTCCATTACATGAAATCCAAATAAAAATCGATTTAGATTACAGGTTGTAATGCAACAAAATGGGAAGAACGCCAAGGGGGATGAATACTTTTGCAAGGCAATGTATTTATTTCCCTACTGTCATCATATTCCCAGGGATATTTTGGAATTTTGGCAATGAAGCCCTTTATCTACTTCCCCAGAGATGTGGATACCATTTTTATGTCTCTGCGTCCAGTATGAATGAGGTAAGAGGTACTTTTGCGAGCCAATACTAACTAGCTTAGCGCAAAGACTGGTAGTCAATCACCACCTTCCGGAGACACCTGAAACCCCACTTCTTTAAGGAATACCTGGGATAGGATTAAGTAATCCTTCTAACCCTCCCCCCCTACCCTCCCCCCAAAAAAGATATAGATGTACTATTGTAAAGTGGTTGTTCCACTGGATATCATAAGGTGAATGCACCAATTTGTAAGTCGCTCTGGATAAGAGCGTCTGCTAAATGACGTAAATGTAAATGTAATTGTTTAACTTGGGTCAAATGTTTCGGGTAGCCTTCCACAAGCTTCAGACAAAAAGTTGGGTGAATTTTGTCCCATTCCTCCTGACAGAGCTGGTGTAACTGAGTCAGGTTTGTAGGCCTCCTTGCTCGTTAACGCTTTTTCAGTTCTGCCCAGGGCTTTGGGAAGGCAGCTCCAAAACCTTGACTTTGTTGTCCTTAAGCCATTTTGCCACAAATTTGGAAGTATGCTTGGGGTCATTGTCCATTTGGAAGACCCATTTGCGACCAAGCTTTAACTTCCTGACTGGTGTCTTGAGATGTTGCTTCAATATATCCACATAATTTTCCTACCTCATGATGCCATCTATTTTGTGAAGTGCACCAGTCCCTCCTGCAGCAAAGCACCCCCACAACATGATGCTGCCACCCCTGTGTTTCACGGTTGGGATGGTGTTCTTTGGCTTGCAAGCCTCCCCTTTCCCTCCAAACATAACGATGGTCATTATGGCCAAACAGTTCTATTTTTGTTTCATCAGAACAGAGGACTTTTCTCCAAAAAGTACGATCTTCGTCCCCATGTGCAGTAGCAAACCATAGTCTGTCTTTTTTTATGGCGGTTTTGGAGCAGTGGCTTCTCCCTTGCTGAGCGGCCTTTCAGGTTATGTCGATATAGGACTCATTTTAGTAGTAGTCCACGATCAGCTCCTTTTTTTATTGCTCACATTGAGGGAGAGGTTGTTATCCTGGCACCACACTGACAGGTCTCTGACCTCCTCCCTATAGGCTGTCTCATTGTTGTCGGTGATCAGGCCTACCACTGTTGTGTCATCAGCAAACTTAATGATGGTGTGGGAGTTGTGCTTGGCCACGCAGTCGTGGATGAACGGGGAGTACAGGAGGGAACTAAGCACGCACCCCTGAGGGGCCCCAGTGTTGAGGATCAGCGTGGCAGATGTGTTGTTACCTACCATTACCACCTGGGGGTGGCCCATCAGGAAGTCCAGGATCCAGTTGCAAAGGGAGGTGTTTAGTCCCAGGGTCCTTAGCTTAGCGATGAGCTTTGTGGGCACTATGGTGTTGAACGCTGAGCTCTAGTCAATGAAGAGCATTCTCTTTTTTTATTTTTATTTTTTTACTTTTTGTCTCTCCAATTTTGTGGTATCTAATTGGTAGCTACAGTCTTGTCTCATCGCTGCAACTCCCGTATGGACTTGGGAGAGGCGAAGGTCGAGAGCCATGCGTCCTCCGAAACACGATCCAACCAAGCCGCACTGCTTCTTGGCACAATGTCCGCTTAACCCAGAAGCCAGACACACCAATGTGTCGGAGGAAACACTGTACACCTGGCGACTCTGTCAGCGTGCATGCGCCCGTCCCGAAGTCATTAGAGCGCAATGGGACAAGGACATCCCTGCCGGCCAAACCCTCCCCTAACCCGGACGACGCTGGGCCAATTATGCGCCACCCCATGGGTGTCCAGGTCGCAGCCGGCTGTGACAGAGCCTGGACTCGAACCAAGATCTCTAGTGGCACAGCTAGCAACTGCGATGCATTGCCTTAGACCACTGTGCCACTCGGGAGGCCCGTGAACAGCATTCTCACATAGGTGTTCCTTTTGTCCAGGTGGGAAAGGGCAATGTGGAGTGTGATTGAGATTCCGTCATCTGTGGATCTGTTGAGTCGGTATGCAAATTGGAGTGGGTCTAGGGTTTCCAGCATGATGGTGTTGATGTGAGCCCTGACCAACCATTCAAAGCACTTCATGGCTACCGATGTGAATGCTACGGGGCAGTAATCATTTAGGCAGGATACCTTCGGTTTCTTGGGCACAGGGACTATGGTGGTCTGTTTGAAACATGTAGGTATTACAGACTCGGACAGGGAGAGGTTGAAAATGTCAGTGAAGACACTTGCCAGTTGGTCCGCGCATGCTTTGAGTACACGTCCTGGTAATCTTTTTGGCCCCACAGCTTTGTGAATAATGACCTGTTAAAAAGTCTTGCTCACATCGGCCAGAACAGCTGGTGCTCTCATGCATGCTTCAGTGTTGCTTGCCCCGAAGCCGGCATAAAAGGCATTTAGCTCATCTGGTAGGCTCGTCTCTCTTCTAGCTAAATATTCCATTCCTCATTGTGCTGTCAATAGCACAGAAACCCGTTATGTATATTGTCTTTGTATTGGCACATAAAGGTATAGCACAGAAACCCGTTATGTATATTGTCTTTGTATTGGCACATAAAGATATAGCACAGAAACCCGTTATGTATATTGTCTTTGTATTGGCACATAAAGATATAGCACAGAAACCCGTTATGTATATTGTCTTTGTATTGGCACATAAAGGTATAGCACAGAAACCCGTTATGTATATTGTCTTTGTATTGGCACATAAAGATATAGCACAGAAACCCGTTATGTATATTGTCTTTGTATTGGCACATAAAGGTATAGCACAGAAACCCGTTATGTATATTGTCTTTGTATTGGCACATAAAGGTATAGCACAGAAACCCGTTATGTATATTGTCTTTGTATTGGCACATAAAGATATAGCACAGAAACCCGTTATGTATATTGTCTTTGTATTGGCACATAAAGGTATAGCACAGAAACCCGTTATGTATATTGTCTTTGTATTGGCACATAAAGATATAGCACAGAAACCCGTTATGTATATTGTCTTTGTATTGGCACATAAAGATATAGCACAGAAACCCGTTATGTATATTGTCTTTGTATTGGCACATAAAGATATAGCACAGAAACCCGTTATGTATATTGTCTTTGTATTGGCACATAAAGGTATAGCACAGAAACCTGTTATAGTCACGACTTCCTCTGAAGTCGGTCCCTCTCCTTGTTCGGGCGACGTTCGGCGGTCGACGTCACCGGTCTTCTAGCCATCGCCGATCCACCTTTCATTTTCCATTTGTCTTGTCTTCCCACACACCTGGTTCCAATTCCATTCATTACATGTTGTGTATTTAACCCTCTGGTCCCCCCATGTCCTTGTCCCGGAATTGTTTATTGTAAGTGCTTGTGCACGTTATGTCTGGTGTGCGTCGGGTTTTGATCCCATTTATTGATTGTTCTGTTTTCCGGTGGGTTTTTATTATTAAACTGCGCCGTTGGAAACACAGTTTTTGCTCTCCTGCGTCTGACTTCTCTGCCACCAGTACAGTTATGTATATTGTCTTTGTATTGGCACATAAAGGTATAGGCTATTGAATCACTTTCATCCCAGCTGGTTTACTCATCTCATTCTAACTAATTCAGTTGGTCCTACAGTACTATTGGGAGATATTGGTTATTTGGGACAATGTGGACACTGTGTGTCTATATATTGATCAGTTTGAGGGTCTCCTGTTGTCTGTCAATAGCAGTAGATTCATCTAATTACGCTTCCTCTCTGTTTCTCCTGTTTACTGTCACCACGGGAACTCTTAACAAGCCCAGCCCCCGGAGGGAGACGTCACAACATTAGGACAGTCTAGTAGTTAGTCTCCCACCTCCCTCCTTTAACCCAGGTCATAAACCATTCACAATGCTCCCATACAGCAGAACACTAAACATTTCATTTAGACTATTAGGAATGTAAATGTCTATATCCCAAATGGCACCATATTCCCTTTACTGTGCACTTATTTTGCCTATGGGGCTGTTGTCAAAAGTAGTGCACTATATAGGGAATAAGGTGCCATTTGGAACAAATTTAATTTACATTCCAAATAGTTTTATGACAAGTGATGTCATTGTCATGACACGTGTTTTGCCTGGGTAGGTGAAATGAGATGGCTCAGTGAAGCATGGTATAAGTGTCCACTTAACTGTTCTAGGGATGATTACTGTAAACCACATTCCTCCTATCTCTCTCTAGTCCTGTCAGTGAGATCTGTCTGTGCATTCGACACGTATGATCTTGGAATGGTCATAAAAATATGTTGGTACATGGGAGTGCAAAGCAGAAGACAAGCAATTTGCGTTGTAACAAATGAACAAATACAGTTGTGTTGTATTGTATTGGCCATCTTTCATTACTGTCCATCTTCAGAGTCATCCAGTCCCTCTCAGTCTGACCTCACTAACTAGTAGCTATAAGTTTGTAAGTTATTAAGCCTTGTCCATGCCAGAACAGCCCAAGCTTTCTTCTGTTTCTGTAGTGAGGCAGCTTGATGTACTAGTACACCTCCTAGACAGCACACTAGTCTATCTCCTGTTTCTGTAGTGAGGCAGGTTGATGTACCAGTACACTTCCTGGACAGGACACTAGTCTATCTCCTGTTACTGTAGTGAGGCAGCTTGATGTACCAGTACACTTCCTGGACAGGACACTAGTCTATCTCCTGTTTCTGTAGTGAGGCAGCCTGATGTACCAGTACACTTCCTGGACAGGACACTAGTCTATCTCCTGTCTCTGTAGTGAGTCAGCTTGATGTACCAGTACACCTCCTGGACAGGACACTAGTCTATCTCCTGTCTCTGTAGTGAGGCAGCTTGATGTACCAGTACACCTGGACAGGACACTAGTCTATCTCCTGTTACTGTAGTGAGGCAGGTTGATGTACCAGTACACTTCCTGGACAGGACACTAGTCTATCTCCTGTTACTGTAGTGAGGCAGGTTGATGTACCAGTAAACACCTCCTGGACAGGACACTAGTCTATCTCCTGTTTCTGTAGTGAGGCAGCTTGTTGTAACAGTAAACACCTCCTGGACAGGACACTAGTCTATCTCCTGTCTCTGTAGTGAGGCAGCTTGATGTACCAGTACACATCCTGGACAGGACACTAGTCTATCTCCTATCTCTGTAGTGAGGCAGCTTGATGTACCAGTACACCTGGACAGGACACTAGTCTATCTCCTTTTACTGTAGTGAGGCAGGTTGATGTACCAGTACACTTCCTGGACAGGACACTAGTCTATCTCCTGTTTCTGTAGTGAGGCAGGTTGATGTACCATTACACCCCCTGGACAGGACACTAGTCTATCTCCTGTTACTGTAGTGAGGCAGGTTGATGTACCAGCACAGCCCCTGGACAGGACACTAGTCTATCTCCTGTTACTGTAGTGAGGCAGGTTGATGTACCAGCACAGCCCCTGGACAGGACACTAGTCTATCTCCTGTTTCTGTAGTGAGGCAGGTTGATGTACCAGTACACCCCCTGGACAGGACACTAGTCTATCTCCTGTTTCTGTAGTGAGACAGCTTGATGTACCAGTACACCTGGACAGGACACTAGTCTAGCTCCTGTTTCTGTAGTGAGGCAGCTTGATGTACCAGTACACCCCCTAGACAGCACACTAGTCTATCTCCTGTTTCTGTAGTGAGACAGCTTGATGTACCAGTACACTTCCTGGACAGGACACTAGTCTATCTCCTGTTACTGTAGTGAGGCAGCTTGATGTACCAGTACACTTCCTGGACAGGACACTAGTCTATCTCCTGTTTCTGTAGCGAGACAGCCTGATGTACCAGTACACTTCCTGGACAGGACACTAGTCTATCTCCTGTTCCTGTAGTGAGGCAGCTTGATGTACCAGTACACCTCCTGGAGAGGACACTAGTCTATCTCCTGTTTCTGAAGTGAGGCAGCCTGATGTACCAGTAAACTTCCTGGACAGGACACTAGTCTATCTCCTGTTTCTGTAGCGAGACAGCCTGATGTACCAGTACACTTCCTGGACAGGACACTAGTCTATCTCCTGTTACTGTAGTGAGGCAGCTTGATGTACCAGTACACCTCCTGGAGAGGACACTAGTCTATCTCCTGTTTCTGTAGCGAGACAGCCTGATGTACCAGTACACTTCCTGGACAGGACACTAGTCTATCTCCTGTTCCTGTAGTGAGGCAGCTTGATGTACCAGTACACCTCCTGGACAGGACACTAGTCTATCTCCTGTTACTCTAGTGAGGCAGGTTGATGTACCAGTACACTTCCTGGACAGGACACTAGTCTATCTCCTGTTACTCTAGTGAGGCAGGTTGATGTACCAGTAAACACCTCCTGGACAGGACACTAGTCTATCTCCTGTTTCTGTAGTGAGGCAGCTTGATGTACCAGTACACCTGGACAGGACATGACACTAGTCTATCTCCTGTTACTGTAGTGAGGCAGGTTGATGTACCAGTACAGCCCCTGGACAGGACACTAGTCTATCTCCTGTTTCTGTAGTGAGACAGCTTGATGTACCAGTACACCTGGACAGGACACTAGTCTATCTCCTGTTTCTGTAGTGAGGCAGCTTGATGTACCAGTACACCTCCTGGACAGGACACTAGTCTATCTCCTGTTTCTGTAGTGAGGCAGCTTGATGTACCAGTACACCTGGACAGGACACTAGTCTATCTCCTGTTTCTGTAGTGAGGCAGCTTGATGTACCAGTACACCTGGACAGGACACTAGTCTATCTCCTGTTTCTGTAGTGAGGCAGGTTGATGTACCAGTAAACACCTCCTGGACAGGACACTAGTCTATCTCCTGTTTCTGTAGTGAGACAGCTTGATGTACTAGTACACCCCCTGGACAGGACACTAGTCTATCTCCTGTTTCTGTAGTGAGGCAGCTTGATGTACCAGTACACTTCCTGGACAGGACACTAGTCTATCTCCTGTTTCTGTAGTGAGGCAGCTTGATGTACCAGTACACTTCCTGGACAGGACACTAGTCTATCTCCTGTTTCTGTAGTGAGGCAGCTTGATGTACCAGTACACTTCCTGGACAGGACACTAGTCTATCTCCTGTTTCTGTAGTGAGGCAGCTTGATGTACCAGTACACTTCCTGGACAGGACACTAGTCTATCTCCTGTTTCTGTAGTGAGGCAGCTTGATGTACTAGTACACTTCCTGGACAGGACACTAGTCTATCTCCTGTTTCTGTAGTGAGGCAGCTTGATGTACCAGTACACTTCCTGGACAGGACATTAGTAACTATACAGGGAGGCTGAAAGCTTGCATGGAGAATCACAGATAGAGCCTCAGACTGACGGGACCCATTGAGTTTAACAGAGTATCCCTCCCTCCCTCCCTCCATGCCTGTCTCCTTGTCTCCCTGTCTTCCAATTGACTCATTCATCCCCCGCCTAACCCCTGTTACTATTCCCCAGGTCATTGCTGTAAATGAGAATGTGTTCTCAGTCAACTTACCTGGTAAAATAAGGGTTCAATAAAACTAAAAATATAAACTGTCTCCCTGCCATCCAAACACAAGTGGACCACATTGTTCATACTCCCCCTCTAATCTCTCTTCTCTTCCCACACACACACAAACACCACAAACCCTCACGTATGAATGTACGGGCACACAGACATGTACTGTACACACTCACACAGGTGCGCATACATGTGAGGACAAAGACAAACAGTACACACACACACACACACACACACACACACACACACACACACACACACACACACACACACACACACACACACACACACACACACATAGCAACCCATCATAAATAAAATAGTGAGCTGAGAAAGAGAGAGGTGCCTTTGTCACTGTTTATCTGCTCTGCTTGTCTTCCTCGTCCTTGATTTCCTCCTCAGAAAATTGATGCACCCTTAAATTGAAGCCGGAGGGTTTGACAGGTAATGGTTAGCGTGATAACTGCACAGATTTCATCAGCCAGGGTTTCTCTCTCTCTCTCTCTCTCTCTGCTTGCAATTGTTGGAACTTTCAGCCAGATGACCTGTCATCCAGAACATCAGATAAACATGCACAGCTGGGACATCAGGGGGATGGGATCCAGCCAATAGCAGGGCTGCTAGGGAGAGAGAGAGGAGATAGTGGTGTGGAAGAAAGGGACATCATTATGAGTGGTATGAGTCTGTCTCTCTGTGACCTACAATAGTCCTGCCCTTTCATACAGCGTGGGCTGTTGTTGTTGGCTTGTACCTTAGAGTCCCTTCAGGCTGGCTATGCATCCGTTTAGCAGCCCCTATAGCTTGTTGATAGTTTGTTTAAAAGCTTTGTTTAATAGTCTCTTCAATTATTTTAAGACTCTTATTTGATCCTGGATCACAACTTATTGTGACCCTAATTTTATTTTGTGATAAAAGTGACATGAGGAGAAATATCTTTGTTTCATGAAACTTATATGGTTTATCTAATGATGTGTAAAATATTCACATGAGATGCAATCATTTTAAAGTGTTTCCAAATCTATTGACATGACGGTTCTGGCTTGAAATGGTTTGAAATGATATTGCTTTTGCTTTGTGCAGACAGACAGAAGCTCAGAATAAAATAGCTCTGATTATCTGTGAGACAGAAGCTATGCAGTGTCAAACAGACACAGTCAAAACTCTGCTTTTCATCTGTTGGTCTATTAACATTGTACTAGTAACTAACAGAGCTGAAATCTTTTGGCAGATGTGCAGAAGCTCATTTTTCCCCATCAGCTATTATAGCATTATAAACACTTGGTTGGAGTTACATAAAACATGTATATTTTTTGGACTGCATGGGAGATTCTTTTTTTCTGATGAGAGAGAGAGAAACAGCTGTGCTGGCCTTACAATGCATTAAGTATTTCATCCCTTTTAGATGGTTAAATTGTGCATGAAATGTCGCTGGCGCTGGGCTCTACCGAGCTGGACTGATTAGACAACATCTGTTACATGGGGAGAAATCCCTGTCTTTCCTAATTAGCTGTCAGCTTGCGCCTCCGTTGTGCCTGATGGTGCCGTGATCTGCCACAGGTTCCTCTCCTCATCCTGTCACCTGCCTGAGTCCTCCCCCCTCTCTTCTCCCCTCACCACGCCCTGCTTCCCTCTCCCTCCTCCACCCCTCCACCCCTGCTCCCCTCTTCTCCCCTCTCCCTCCTCTACCCCTGCTCCCCTCTTCTCCCCTCTCCATCCTCTACCCTGCTCCCCTCCCCTCTCCATCCTCTACCCCTGCTCCCCTCCCCTCTCCCTCCTCTACCCCTGCTCCCCTCCCCTCTCCCTCCTCTACCCCTACTCCCCTCGCCTCTCCCTCCTCTACCCCTGCTCCCCTCGCCTCTCCCTCCTCTACCCCTGCTCCCCTCCCCTCTCCCTCCTCTACCCCTGCTCCCATCCCCTCTCCCTCCTCTACCCCTGCTCCCATCCCCTCTCCCTCCTCTACCCTGCTCCCCTCCCCTCTCCCTCCTCTACCCCTGCTCCCCTCCCCTCTCCCTCCTCTACCCCTGCTCCCATCCCCTCTCCTTCCCCTCGCCTCTCCCTCCTCTACCCCTGCTCCCCTCCCCTCTCCCTCCTCTACCCCTACTCCCCTCGCCTCTCCCTCCTCTACCCCTGCTCCCCTCGCCTCTCCCTCCTCTACCCCTGCTCCCCTCCCCTCTCCCTCCTCTACCCCTGCTCCCATCCCCTCTCCCTCCTCTACCCCTGCTCCCATCCCCTCTCCCTCCTCTACCCCTGCTCCCATCCCCTCTCCCTCCTCTACCCCTGCTCCCCTCCCCTCTCCCTCCTCTACCCCTGCTCCCATCCCCTCTCCTTCCCCTCGCCTCTCCCTCCTCTACCCCTGCTCCCCTCCCCTCTCCCTCCTCTACCCCTGCTCCCCTCCCCTCCCCTCTGACCTCCTCTACCCCTGCTCCCATCCCCTCTCCTTCCCCTCCCTGCTCCCCTCCCCTCTCCCTCCTCTACCCCTGCTCCCATCCCCTCTCCCTCCTCTACCCCTGCTCCCATCCCCTCTCCCTCCTCTACCCCTGCTCCCATCCCCTCTCCCTCCTCTACCCCTGCTCCCATCCCCTCTCCCTCCTCTATCCCTGCTCCCCTCGCCTCTCCCTCCTCTACCCCTGCTCCCATCCCTCTCCTTCCCCTCCCTGCTCCCCTCCCCTCTCCCTCCTCTACCCCTGCTCCCATACCCTCTCCCCCTCTACACCTGCTCCCCTCGCCTTTCCCTCCTCTACCTCTGCTCCCCTCTCCATCATTTACCCCTCTCCTCACCCCCTCTACTGCCCACAGTCTCCCCTCTCCGCCCCTCTCGCTCCCCCTCACACACAGTCATCAGCTGTAATTAGTGAGCAGGGCTCCATACAAAGGAGCATGCTGGGGAACGAGCCCCAACCCCAAGCCCATCTGTGCTGCTCCGTCATCAGCCACCACGAAGGAGGCACACTACTTCTCACACGGTGGTGCCTCTCCTCTAAATCCTCTCCTCTAACTCCTCTCCTCTAACTCCTCTCCTCTAACTCCTCTCCTCTAACTCCTCTAACTCTTCTCCTCTAACTCCTCTAACTCTTCTCCTCTAACTCCTCTCCTCTAACTCCTCTCCTCTAACTCCTCTCCTCTAACTCTTCTCCTCTAACTCCTCTCCTCTAACTCCTCTAACTCTTCTCCTCTAACTCTTCTCCTCTAACTCCTCTAACTCTTCTCCTCTAACTCCTCTAACTCTTCTCCTCTAACTCCTCTAACTCCTCTCCTCTAACTCTTCTCCTCTAACTCCTCTAACTCCTCTCCTCTAACTCTTCTAACTCCTCTCCTCTAACTCCTCTAACTCTTCTCCTCTAACTCCTCTCCTCTAACTCTTCTCCTCTAACTCCTCTCCTCTAACTCCTCTAACTCCTCTCCTCTAACTCTTCTCCTCTAACTCCTCTAACTCTTCTCCTCTAACTCCTCTCCTCTAACTCCTCTCCTCTAACTCCTCTAACTCTTCTCCTCTAACTCCTCTCCTCTAACTCCTCTCCTCTATCTCCTCTAACTCCTCTAACTCTTCTCCTCTAACTCCTCTCCTCTATCTCCTCTAATCCTCTCCTCTAACTCCTCTCCTCTAACTTCTCTATCTCCTCTAACTCCTCTCCTCTATCTCCTCTAATCCTCTCCTCTAACTCCTCTCCTCTAACTTCTCTATCTCCTCTAACTTCTCTCCTCTTTCTCCTCTAACTCCTCTCCTCTATCTCCTCTCCTCTAACTTCTCTATCTCCTCTAACTCCTCTCCTCTTTCTCCTCTAACTCTTCTCCTCTAACTCCTCTCCTCTAACTCCTCTCCTCTAACTCTTTAACACCTCTCCTCTAACTCCTCTAACTCTTCTAACTCCTCTCCTCTAACTCCTCTCCTCTAACTCCTCTCCTCTAACTCCTCTAACTCTTCTAACTCCTCTCCTCTAACTCCTCTCCTCTAACTCCTCTCCTCTCCTCTAACACCTCTAACTCATCTAACTCCTGTCCTCTAACACCTCTCCTCTAACTCATATAACTCCTCTCCTCTAACTCCTCTAACTCTTCTAACTCCTCTATCTCCTCTAACTCCTCTCCTCTAACTCCTCTCCTCTAACTCCTCTCCTCTAACTCTTCTAACTCCTCTCCTCTAACTCCTCTCCTCTAACTCCTCTAACTCTTCTAACTCCTCTCCTCTAACACCTCTCCTCTAACACCTCTCCTCTAACTCCATATAACTCCTCTCCTCTAACTCCTCTCCTCTAACTCTTCTAACTCCTCTCCTCTAACTCCTCTCCTCTAACTCATCTAACTCCTCTCCTCTATCTCCTCTCCTCTAACTCCTCTAACTCTTCTAACTCATCTCCTCTATCTCCTGTCCTCTAACACCTCTCCTCTAACTCATATAACTCCTCTACTCTAACTCCTCTCCTCTAACTCCTCTCCTCTAACTCATATAACTCCTCTCCTCTATCTCCTCTCCTCTAACTCCTCTCCTCTAACTCCTCTAACTCTTCTAACTCCTCTCCTCTATCTCCTCTCCTCGAACTCCTCTAACTCATCTAACTCCTCTCCTCTATCTCATATAACTCCTCTCCTCTAACTCCTCTTCTCTAACTCCTCTATCTCCTCTAACTCCTCTCCTCTAACTCCTCTCCTCTAACTCATCTAACTCCTGTCCTCTAACACCTCTCCTCTAACTCATCTAACTCCTCTCCTCTAACTCCTCTCCTCTATCTCCTCTAACTTATCTAACTCCTCTCCTCTAACTCCTCTATCTCCTCTACTCTATCTCCTCTAACTCATCTAACTCCTCTCCTCTAACTCATCTAACTCCTCTCCTCTAACACCTCTAACTCCTCTCCTCTATCTCCTCTAACTCCTCTCCTCTAACTCATCTAACTCCTCTCCTCTAACACCTCTAACTCCTCTCCTCTATCTCCTCTAACTCCTCTCCTCTATCTCCTCTAACTCCTCTCCTCTAACTCCTCTCCTCTATCTCCTCTAACTCATCTAACTCCTCTCCTCTATCTCCTCTAACTCCTCTCCTCTAACTGCTCTACCTCTACCTCCTCTCTTCTTCTCTGACACTGAGTGCAGCTCCAGAGCTATTGGCCCCCGCAGGGAGCCGGTCACACAGAAGCCCACAAGATGATGCCCCCACCAGCCACAGTTATTCTGCCTGGCCCCTCAAACTTCCCTCTCTCGCTTTCTCAATCCCACTCTCTCCCTCTCTCAGTCAATCTCTCCCTTCCCCTTCTCCCCAACCCCACCTGTGCTGAAAGAAAATCCATGGCAGTAGAGGGTGATTCATCTTGCTTTAATAAGGCCTGGACATCAGTAAATATTAAGTACGCGGTGGACAGGAAGGATTGTCAGACAGCACTGTTATCAGGTATTGACCAAGTGGAAGAGTAGATGGATGGAATGTGGCAGGAATCCATACGGACAAATGAAATTACGCGGAAGCCTCAACGAAACTTAAAAACAGACGACTGATGAAGCGTTGAGTTAATACTGTTGATTTGTTATGAATGCATAATTCTGTCTGGATTCATAACACCATTTCACATCCCCAACTCTCTCTCAGTCGTAGAATAGCGGTAGATGGTAGTTGGATAAGACCCGCAGTTCAATATTATTACCTGACTAGTGATATTAGAGGCTTGTTCATATCATTACAGGGTTCTTATATTATCTGTCACATTGACCTTCTTCTGTCTCCTCTTCATTCAGTGGACAATCACCTAGTGTACACATGTCAATGCTTTAAGGACAACTCTCATAATAAACAGTCACACTATATGTTATGGCCCATTGATTCATTATAACAGTTAATCTATACCTCTTGATTAAAGTCTTCCCAAGGTCAAAGACACTGCTTTTTCAAATAGCTAGCAGCATATTCTGATTTCCTAACCAGCAGCACCATGTAGTTTTATGGACCGGTATGCACCACTAATACCATAGTATTTATTCTGACAATACACAAGTCCCAAATGACACCCTACTACCTATATAGGACACTACTTTAGACCAGGGCCCATAGGGGGAATAGGGTACCATTTGGAACACTCCCTCTGAGTGTTGATTTATGCTCTGTGCAGTCTAGTTCGCTGGGATAACCAGAATTATGTGAAAGATGGTTTATTATTGACATGAACCTTTCTCTAGACAAACAGGCTGAGGATTTAGATGGCATTACAGTCCAGCCGTTAAAGCTGCGAGCCAAAGAGACGGGGAGCCACCTTGTTATGTATCGCCTCCAACTGTGCTACCTGGTCTGTTAAACAATCACTTCCTCCTTCCCTATCCTCCCATCAGCCTCTGTGTCTGATTGGATGTCTGATCAACACCCTGACTGACAGCATACACATCTGTCCCCCTTGGCAATCTACATGCAAGTTGAAATGGAGGGGCAGACAGACAGACGAGGGGTGGAACCGCTGGGCGAGGAGAGAGGAAGGAAGGAAGCAGGGTTTAAATGGTGCCTTAAGGCATGGAAGAAGAGGAGACCAGTAGTTAAAGAGCAGCTGTAATCACCAGACAGACAGGTAGGCTCAATTCATTACTGTCCTGACCATGCAGATGACTCATGAGATTGATCATAATAGGAGTTTATACATAATTTCAAGGATTGATTAATTTAAAACCAATTAAATAGGTCCAGGATAATCTGTTTCTATGTTTCTTGCCCATTGTGAAGAATTGGGAGAGCGTTGTGACAATTAACAGTTTCCCCCGTTGTTCATTATTTCATATTTGAGCCAGCAACAAGGGCAACCAACCTAGATCTAGCCCTGGGTTAGATAGAGTGTACAGTGTTCAATAGTTTTAGTTAGCAGAAACCAGTCACAATAGTAGTAGGTCACAGTACTTCCTTGTGTTTCCAGAGATGTGGACAGGAAGGGTAGAAAGCAGTGATCCTGCTGCGCCAACAGGGATGGCATGGGGGACATTAACTGGTAGCTACCTCTGTCTCTCTGCCTGGCAGTGCCACGCAGATGCCAGCTGTACAGTGATGGCCATGCTGTCCTGATGCCCCTCAGATGGCACTAACTGTGCCAAGGAGAGGCCACAATACCTGGCAGAGGGCACACACACACATTAGCCCTGCATGCCATTACCTTCCACTCAGACCAGGTGGGTTAATCTGGGGTTAATTCTATTGGGCCTCTCTAACAGGGAGAGATGTGAACGGAATGACAGCCATTTGGGCTGTGTGTGTATGTGTGTGTGTGTGTGTGTGTGTGTGTGACAGCCCTTTGGCTGAGTTCAGCACGTTTCACTTCATCTACAGGAATATTATAATGTACACACCCACAGCATGTCTCTCTGTCTGTCTGTCTGGAGAGAGAGGGGGGGGGAGCCTTTCTCATCACCATACAGCTCATATCGCTGTGGGGAATAAAGATGAATTTTTGTAGCTGACTATTTGATTGATTGAAAGTATTTAGATGGGAAACTGTACAATTACAAAATGAATATTACAGTATTTGGGAAGAGTGATTACACCTGTGGGGCACATGCTATCACTTCTGTGTCTATCTATCATTCCAGTACTGTTGGTGATGAGGGATTGGGTTTATGTGAATGAGGCGATGATCAATGGAAAAGTTATAGGAGAGACAGAGCTAAACTAGTCCGAAATGCCTTGGTGGAGTGAATAGGCAGGGTGTGCATGTGTGTGTGCGTGCGTGCATGTGTGTGTGTGAGATAGAATCATGAAAAACATCCTGATTTGAGGAATAATGATATGTATTAAAAGCCTCAGGCTGTTTTTTTATTTATTTTTATTTCACCTTTATTTAACCAGGTAGGCCAGTTGAGAACAAGTTCTCATTTACAACTGCGACCTGGCCATGGATGATGCCATGGAAGATGTCATGGATGATGCCATGGATGATGCCATGGATGATGTCATGGAAGATGTCATGGAAGATGTCATGGATGATGCCATGGATGATGTCATGGAAGATGTCATGGATGATGCCATGGATGATGCCATGGATGATGTCATGGAAGATGTCATGGAAGATGTCATGGATGATGCCATGGAAGATGTCATGGAAGATGTCATGGATGATGTCATAGAAGATGTCATAGATTATGTCATGGATGATGCTATGGAAGATGTCATAGATGATGTCATGGAAGATGTCATGGATGATGCCATGGAAGATGCCATGGATGATGCTATGGAAGATGTCATGGATGATGCTATGGAAGATGTCATGGATGATGCTATGGAAGATGCTATAGTTGATGTCATGGAAGATGTCATGGATTATGTCATGGATGATGCTATGGAAGATGTCATGGATGATGTCATGGAAGATGTCATGGATGATGCCATGGAAAATGCCATGGATGATGCTATGGAAGATGTCATGGATGATGCTATGGAAGATGTCATGGATGATGCTATGGAAGATGCTATAGTTGATGTCATGGAAGATGTCATGGATTATGTCATGGATGATGCTATGGAAGATGTCATGGATGATGTCATGGAAGATGTCATGGATGATGTCATGGATGATGTTAAGGAAGATGTCATGGATGATGCTATGGAAGATGTCATGCAAGATGTCATGGATGATGTCATAGAAGATGTCATGGATTATGTCATGGATGATGCTATGGAAGATGTCATGGATGATGTCATGGAAGATGTCATGGATGATGCCATGGAAGATGCCATGGATGATGCTATGGAAGATGTCATGGATGATGCTATGGAAGATGCTATAGTTGATGTCATGGATTATGTCATGGATGATGCTATGGAAGATGTCATGGATGATGTCATGGAAGATGTCATGGATAATGCCATGGAAGATGTTATGGAAGATGTCATGGATGATGCTATGGAAGATGTCATGGATGATGCTATGGAAGATGCCATGGATGATGTCATGGAAGATGTCATGGATGATGCTATGGAAGATGTCATGGAAGATGTCATGGATGATGCCATGGAAGATGTAATGGATGATGTCATGGAAGATGTCATGGATGATGCCATGGAAGATGCCATGGATGATGCTATGGAAGATGTCATGGATGATGCCATGGAAGATGCCATAGAAGATGCCATGGATGATGTCATGGATGATGCCATGGATGATGCCATGGAAGATGCCATGGAAGATGCCATGTAAGACGTCATGGAAGATGTCATGGAAGATGCCATGGAGGATGCCATGGAAGATGTCATGGAAGACGTCATGGATGATGTCATGGAAGATGCCATGGAAGATGTCATGGAAGATGTCATGGATGATGTCATAGAAGATGTCATGGATTATGTCATGGATGATGCTATGGAAGATGTCATAGATGATGTCATGGAAGATGTCATGGATGATGCCATGGAAGATGCCATGGATGATGCTATGGAAGATGTCATGGATGATGCTATGGAAGATGCTATAGTTGATGTCATGGAAGATGTCATGGATTATGTCATGGATGATGCTATGGAAGATGTCATGGATGATGTCATGGAAGATGTCATGGATGATGCCATGGAAGATGCCATGGATGATGCTATGGAAGATGTCATGGATGATGCTATGGAAGATGTCATGGATGATGCTATGGAAGATGCTATAGTTGATGTCATGGAAGATGTCATGGATTATGTCATGGATGATGCTATGGAAGATGTCATGGATGATGTCATGGAAGATGTCATGGATGATGTCATGGATGATGTTAAGGAAGATGTCATGGATGATGCTATGGAAGATGTCATGGAAGATGTCATGGATGATGTCATAGAAGATGTCATGGATTATGTCATGGATGATGCTATGGAAGATGTCATGGATGATGTCATGGAAGATGTCATGGATGATGCCATGGAAGATGCCATGGATGATGCTATGGAAGATGTCATGGATGATGCTATGGAAGATGCTATAGTTGATGTCATGGATTATGTCATGGATGATGCTATGGAAGATGTCATGGATGATGTCATGGAAGATGTCATGGATAATGCCATGGAAGATGTTATGGAAGATGTCATGGATGATGCTATGGAAGATGTCATGGATGATGCTATGGAAGATGTCATGGATGATGTCATGGAAGATGTCATGGATGATGCTATGGAAGATGTCATGGAAGATGTCATGGATGATGCCATGGAAGATGTAATGGATGATGTCATGGAAGATGTCATGGATGATGCCATGGAAGATGCCATGGATGATGCTATGGAAGATGTCATGGATGATGCCATGGAAGATGCCATAGAAGATGCCATGAATGATGTCATGGAAGATGCCATGGATGATGCCATGGATGATGCCATGGAAGATGCCATGGAAGATGCCATGTAAGACGTCATGGAAGATGTCATGGAAGATGCCATGGAGGATGCCATGGAAGATGTCATGGAAGACGTCATGGATGATGTCATGGAAGATGCCATGGAAGATGTCATGGAAGATGCCATGGATGATGTCATGGAAGATGTCATGGCTGATGTCATGGATGATGCCATGGAAGATGTCATGGAAGATGCCATGAAAGGTGTCATGGATGATGCCATGGAAGGTATCATGGATGATGCCATGGAAGATGTCATGGATGATGCTATGGAAGATGCCATGGATGATGTCATGGAAGGTGCCATGGAAGATGCCATGGAAGATGTCATGGAAGATGCCATGGATGATGCTATGGAAGATGTTTCTAATATAACATCTATGATCAAATCAAATCAAATGTATTTATATAGCCCTTTTACATCAGCTGATATCTCAAAGTGCTGTACAGAAACTCAGCCTACAACCCCAAACAGCAAGCAATGCAGGTGTAGAAGCACGGTGGCTAGGAAAAACTTCCTAGAAAGGCCAAAACCTAGGAAGAAACCTAGAGAGGAACCAGGCTATGAGGGGTGGCCAGTCCTCTTCTGGCTGTGCCGGGTGGAGATTATAACAGAACATTGCCAAGAGGTTCAAATATTCATAAATGACCAGCATGGTCAAATAATAATGATCAGTTAAGCATGTGAAGTACCAATGAACTGCTTGTAAATGTACCAGACCAAAATGTACAATAGGCCTATCTACACAGTTACACACAGCAGAGCACTGTTAAAGTCTCACTGCAGACTGTTAAAAGAGAGGTAACCAGATATAAAATGAATATAAGGTTCAGATGTTTGAAGGTTCATTAAAACTGCACCAAAGAATCCCCTCCAAAAAACATAACAATGTTAAAAATCCTTCAAGTGTTTTATGAACGCTTATGACATACAAGCTTTTGACAATGTGACAAAATATGTATATCTTCCCATCTTTGATTAGTCCCTCACATGAGCTAATTAAAGGGTCCTTAGATAATAACTGTCAGAAACAGTCAGGGCTTGACTTTGTCTGCCTCCATTCTCTCTGACAATCCCTCTGCAAGGAGCCTTCATAACACTACACCACAGTAAACAAGAGCCTTCATAACACTACACCACACCAAACAAAGAGCCTTCATAACACAACACCACACCAAACAAAGAGCCTTCATAACACAACACCACAGTAAACAAGAGCCTTCATAACAGTACACCACACCAAACAAAGAGCCTTCATAACACCACACCACACCAAACAAAGAGCCTTCATAACAGTACACCACACCAAACAAAGAGCCTTCATAACACTACACCACACCAAACAAAGAGCCTTCATAACAGCACACCACACCAAACAAAAAGCCTTCATAACACAACACCACACCACACCAAACAAAGAGCCTTCATAACACAACCCCACCTACACCAAACAAAGAGCCTTCATAACAGTACACCACAGCAAACAAAGAGCCTTCATAACACAACACCACACCAAACAAAGAGCCTTCACAACACAACACCACATCAAACAAAAAGCCTTCATAACACAACACCACACCAAACAAAGAGCCTTCATAACACAACACCACACCAAACAAAGAGCCTTCATAACACAACACCACACCAAACAAAGAGCATTCATAACACAACACCACACCAAACAAAGAGCCTTCATAACACAACACCACATCAAACAAAGAGCCTTCATAACACAACACCACACCAAACAAAGAGCCTTCATAACACAACACCACACCAAACAAAGAGCATTCATAACACAACACCACACCAAACAAAGAGCCTTCATAACACAACACCACATCAAACAAAGAGCCTTCATAACACAACACCACACCAAACAAAGAGCCTTCATAACACAACACCACATCAAACAAAGAGCCTTCATAACACAACACCACACCAAACAAAGAGCCTTCATAACACAACACCACACCAAACAAAAAGCCTTCACAACACAACACCACATCAAACAAAGAGCCTTCATAACACAACACCACACCAAACAAAGAGCCTTCATAACACAACACCACATCAAACAAAGAGCCTTCATAACACAACACCACACCAAACAAAGAGCCTTCATAACACAACACCACATCAAACAAAGAGCCTTCATAACACAACACCACATCAAACAAAGAGCCTTCATAACACAACACCACATCAAACAAAGAGCCTTCATAACACAACACCACACCAAACAAAGAGCCTTCATAACACAACACCACATCAAACAAAGAGCCTTCATAACACAACACCACATCAAACAAAGAGCCTTCATAACAGCACACCACACCAAACAAAAAGCCTTCATAACACAACACCACACCAAACAAAGAGCCTTCATAACACAACACCACACCAAACAAAGAGCCTTCATAACACAACACCACACCAAACAAAGAGCCTTCATAACACAACACCACACCAAACAAAGAGCCTTCACAACACCACATCAAACAAAGAGCCTTCATAACACTACACCACAGTAAACAAATGACACTTTATTCTCCATCAGCCCCCCCAAAATATCATTGAAATCTGAAAGTTCATTTACAAAGGACTAGCTGTCGCAATCACAGCTCTAATGTAGCAGTGAGGAGAAAAAACTGGGTAATTGGTTTGGTAAAGATCGCTTTCCACCGCACCATACAGCTCTACACAATAGGAAAGGTCGCCAATTAAGCAATCATGAATACCAAGTACCGTAGCTGATGAAAATAGGCCAGTGGTTTAAATAGATTTGCAAGCAATTTACCTTTTCACAATGTTGGCAATCTGATGCAATTTGCTTGCAATTTAGTCTGCTTTCAGTAGCACTCCGAGCTGACACTACACAGACCAAATGGCAAAGAGGACCAGCATAGAAAATGTAAAACTATCTTGGCCGCATCAAGGTATCAGAACGGTCGCTTCATCAGGAAAATTACAACAATTAGCATAAGTGCTAAAAAATCAACACGTTAAATGTCAGCGCCAAAAGGTTTCGGCCAGGGACGAGGCAAGGGTGGCGCTGTCCCCGACGAGTCGCAGAGAAGACCATGAAGTAATCACCCATGATGCCTTGCCAGTGATGGCCCCACAATTGCTGTGACATTCTCCCAGGCCTGTCATTCTTGGTCACTTGGGAACTGGTTTTGCCCTCCACCACCGTCTTGATTTGCTCCCAGGCTGAATTACAGCAACCTTGTAGCAACTACTCCACAGACGAACTCCTGTCTTTTTCTGCTCTTTGTCTCTCCAACATTTCCCCTTTTCACTCTAAGAGGGAGACTCCATCATGTTGTGTACTTCTATGGGGACATTTTGTGAGGTGTTGTTGAGTTCCAGATACACAGTGCTACGGACACATCTGAGAATAAAGCCCAGTGAGTGACGTTAGACGTGGTACATCTGGGAGTGTTAACGATGGTCATTTCACTGTATACATGGGTATGGATTCACTCACTGTTCCTTTAATTACTTAACACGGGGCGGCAGGTAGCCTAGTGGTTAGAGCATTGGACTAGCAACCGGAAGGTTGCAAGATCGCATCCCCGAGCTGACAAGGTGAAAATCTGTCGTTCTTCCCCTGAATAAGGCAGTTAACCCACTGTTCCTAGGCCGTCAGAAAATAAGAATTTGTTCTTAACTGACTTGCCTAGTTAAAAAAAAAAGTCTTTTAAAAAAAAACACTGGATGCAGATAGACTTATCATGAAGGGACTTCCATCGGGAAGACAGATAACAACCATTGATATGATACAGTCTGAACATCAGGAAGACAGATAACAACCATTGATATGATATAGTCTGAACATCAGGAAGACAGATAACAACCATTGATATGAATACAGTTCTGAACATCAGGAAGACAGATAACAACCAGTGGATATGATACAGTCTGACATCAGAAGACAGATAACAACCATTGATATTGATACAGTCGGAACATCAGGAAGACAGATAACAACCATTGATATGATACAGTCCTGAACATCAGGAAGACAGATAACAACCATTGATATGATACAGTCTGGAACATCATGAAGACAGATAACAACCTTTGATAGGATTAAGGAAGACAGATAACAAACCTTGATATGATACAGTTGAACATCAGGAAGACAGATAACAACCATTGATAAGATACAGTCTGAACACAGGAAGACAGATAACAACCATTGATATGATACTGTCGAACATCAGGAAGACAGATAACAACCATTGATATGATACAGTCCTGAACATCAGAAGACAGATAACAACCATTGATACAGTCTGAACATCAGGAAGACAGATAACAACCATTGATATGATACAGTCTGAACATCAGGAAGACAGATAACAACCATTGATAAGATACAGTCTGAACATCAGGAAGACAGATAACAACCATTGATACAGTCTGAACATCAGGAAGACAGATAACAACCATTGATATGATACAGTCTGAACATCAGGAAGACAGATAACAACCATTGATATGATACAGTCTGAACATCAGGAAGACAGATAACAACCATTGATATGATACAGTCTGAACATCAGGAAGACAGATAACAACCATTGATATGATACAGTCTGAACATCAGGAAGACAGATAACAACCATTGATATGATACAATCTGAACACCAGGAAGACAGATAACACCATTGATATGATACAGTCTGAACATCAGGAAGACAGATAACAACCATTGATATGATACAGTCTGAACATCAGGAAGTACAGATAACAACCATTGAGATGATACAGTCTGAACATCAGGAAGACAGATAACAACATTGAGATGATACAGTCTGAACATCAGGAGACAGATAACACCATTGATATGATACAGTCCTGACATCAGGAAGACAGATAACAACCATTGATATGATAAAGTCTGACATCAGGAAGACAGATAACAACCATTGATATGATACAGTCATGACATCAGGAGACAGATAACACCATGATATGATACAGTCTGAACATCAGGAAGACAGATAACAACCATTGATAGATACAGTCTGAACATCAGGAAGACAGATAACACCATTGATATGATACAGTCTGAACATCAGGAAGACAGATAACAACCATTGTATGATGACAGTCTGAACATCAGGAAAATAAAAACAGATAACAACCATTGATATGATACAGTCTGAGACATCAGGAATGACAGATACCAACCATTGATAATGAGACAGTTCTGAACATCAGGAAGACAGATACAAAACCATTGATATGATTACAGTCCTGAACATCAGGAAAGACAGATAACAACCATTGATTAAGATACGTCTGAACATCAGGAAAGACAGATAACAACCATTGATATGATACAGGTCTGAACAATCAGGAAAGACAGATAACAACCATTGAGAGGATACAGTCTGAACATCAGGAAGACAGATAACACCATTGATATGATTACAGTCTGAACATCAGGAAGTACCGATAACAACCATTGATATGAATACGTCCTGAACATCAGGAAGACAGATAACAACCAAGTGATATTATACAGTCGGAACAATCAGGAAGAACAGGATACAACCATTGATATTGGATACAGTCTGAACATCAGGAAGACAGATAACAACCATTGATATGATACAGTCTGACATCAGGAAAACAGATAACAACCATTGATAAGATACAGTCATGAACATCAGGAAAACAGATAACAACCATTGATATGATACCAGTCTGAACATCAGGAAGACAGATAACAACCATTGATATGATACAGTCTGAACATCAGGAAGACAGATAACAACCCATTGATATGATACAGTCTGAACATCAGGAAAACAGGATAACAACCATTGATATGATACAGTCTGGAACATCAGGAAAACAGATAACAACCATTGATATGATACAGTCTGAACACAGGAAGACAGATAACACCATTGATATGATACAGTCTGAACATCAGGAAGACAGATACAACCATTGATATGATACAGTCTGAACATCAGGAAGACAGATAACCACCATTGATATGATACAGTCTGAACATCAGGAAGAAGAATAACAACCATTGAATATGATACAAGTCTGAACATTCAGGAGAACAGGATAACAACCATTGATATGATACAGTCTGAACATCAGAAGAGACAGATACAACCATTGATATGATACAGTCTGAACATCAGGAAGAACAGATACAACCATTGATATGATACAGTCTGAACATCAGGAAGACAGATAACAACCATTGATATATACAGTCTGAACATCAGGAAGACAGATAACAACCATTGATATGATACAGTCTGAACATCAGGAAGACAGATAACAACCATTGATATGATACAGTCTGAACATCAGGAAGAACAGATAAACAACCATTGATAAGATACAGTCTGAACATCAGGAAAACAGATAACATACCATGATATGATACAGTCTGAACATCAGGAAGACAGGTAACAACCATTGATATGATACAGTCTGGACATCAGGAAGACAGATAACAACCATTGATATGATACAGTCCTGAACATCAGGAAGACAGATAACAACCATTGATATGATACAGTCTGAACATCAGGAAGACAGATAACAACCATTGATATGATACAGTCTGAACATCAGGAAGACAGATAACAACCATTGATATGATACAGTCTGAACATCAGGAAGACAGATAACAACCATTGATATGATACAGTCTGAACATCAGGAAGACAGATAACAACACCATTGATATGATACAGTCTGAACATCAGGAAGACAGATAACAACCATTGATATGATACAGTCTGAACATCAGGAAAACAGATAACAACCATTGATATGATACAGTCTGAACATCAGGAAGACAGATAACAACCATTGATATGATACAGTCTGAACATCAGGAAGACAGATAACAAAAATTGATATGATACAGTCTGAACATCAGGAAAACAGATAACAACCATTGAGAAGATACAGTCTGAACATCAGGAAAACAGATAACAACCATTGATATGATACATCTGAACATCAGGAAGACAGATAACAACCATTGATATGATACAGTCTGACATCGGAAGACAGATAACAACCATTGATTATGATACAGTCTGAAACATCAGGAAGACAGATAACAACCATTGATATGGATACAGTCTGAACAATCAGGAAGACAGATAACAACCATTGATATGATACAGTCTGAACATCAGGAAGACAGATAACAACCATTGATATGATACAGTCTGAACTCAGGAAGACAGATAACAACCATTGATATGATACAGTTCTGAAACATCAGGAAGACAGATAACAACCATTGATATGATACAGTCTGAACATCAGGAAGACACGAATAACAACCATTGATATGCACAGTCTTGGAACATCAGGACCAACGAAGACAGATAACAACGCATTGATAAGATACAGTCTGAACATCAGGAAGACAGATAACAACCATTGATATGATACAGTCTGAACATCAGGAATACCGATAACAACCATTGATATGATACAGTCTGAACATCAGGAAGACAGATAACAACCATTGATATGTACAGTCTGAACATCAGGAAGACAGATAACAACCATTGATAGGATACAGTTCTGAACATCAGGAAAACAGATTAACAACCATTGATTAGATATCAGTCTGAACATCATGAAACAGATAACAACCATTGATATGATACAGTCTGGACATCAGGAAGACAGATAACAACCATTGATATGATACAGTCTGAACATCAGGAAGACAGATAACAACCATTGATATGATACAGTCTGAACATCAGGAAGACAGATAACAACCATTGATATGATACAGTCTGAACATCAGGAAGACAGATAACAACCATTGATATGATACAGTCTGAACATCAGGAAGACAGATAACAACCATTGATATGATACAGTCTGAACATCAGGAAGACAGATAACAACCATTGATATGATACAGTCTGAACATCAGGAAGACAGATAACAACCATTGATATGATACAGTCTGAACATCAGGAAGACAGATAACAACCATTGATATGATACAGTCTGAACATCAGGAAGACAGATAACAACCATTGATATGATACAGTCTGAACATCAGGAAAACAGATAACAACCATTGATATGATACAGTCTGAACATCAGGAAGACAGATAACAACCATTGATATGATACAGTCTGAACATCAGGAAGACAGATAACAACCATTGATATGATACAGTCTGACATCAGGAAGACAGATAACAACCATTGATATGATACAGTCTGAACATCAGGAAGACAGATAACAACCATTGATATGATACAGTCTGAACATCAGGAAGACAGATAACAACCATTGATATGATACAGTCTGAACATCAGGAAACAGATAACAACCATTGATATGATACAGTCTGAACATCAGGAAGACAGATAACAACCATTGATATGATACAGTCTGAACATCAGGAAGACAGATAACAACCATTGATATGATACAGTCTGAACATCAGGAAGACAGATATACAACCACTTCGATAAGGATACAGTCTGAACATCAGGAAAACAGATAACAACCATTGATATGATACAGTCTGAACATCAGGAAGACAGATAACAACCATTGATAAGATACAGTCTGAACATCAGGAAGACAGATAACAACCATTGATATGATACAGTCTGAACATCAGGAAGACCGATAACAACCATTGATATGATACAGTCTGAACATCAGGAAGACAGATAACAACCATTGATATGATACAGTCTGAACATCAGGAAGACCGATAACAACCATTGATATGATACAGTCTGAACATCAGGAAGACAGATAACAACCATTGATATGATACAGTCTGAACATCAGGAAGACAGATAACAACCATTGATATGATACAGTCTGAACATCAGGAAGACAGATAACAACCATTGATATGATACAGTCTGAACATCAGGAAAACAGATAACAACCATTGATAAGATACAGTCTGAACATCAGGAAAACAGATAACAACCATTGATATGATACAGTCTGAACATCAGGAAGACAGATAACAACCATTGATATGATACAGTCTGAACATCAGGAAGACAGATAACAACCATTGATATGATACAGTCTGAACATCAGGAAGACAGATAACAACCATTGATATGATACAGTCTGAACATCAGGAAGACAGATAACAACCATTGATATGACAGTCTGAACATCAGGAAGACAGATAACAACCATTGATATGATACAGTCTGAACATCAGGAAGACAGATAACAACCATTGATATGATACAGTCTGAACATCAGGAAGACAGATAACAACCATTGATATGATACAGTCTGAACATCAGGAAGACAGATAACAACCATTGATATGATACAGTCTGAACATCAGGAAAACAGATAACAACCATTGATATGATACAGTCTGAACATCAGGAAGACAGATAACAACCATTGATATGATACAGTCTGAACATCAGGAAGACAGATAACAACCATTGATATGATACAGTCTGAACATCAGGAGACAGATAACAACCATTGATATGATACAGTCTGAACATCAGGAAAACAGATAACAACCATTGATAAGGTACAGTCTGAACATCAGGAAAACAGATAACAACCATTGATATGATACAGTCTGAACATCAGGAAGACAGATAACAACCATTGATATGATACAGTCTGGACATCAGGAAGACAGATAACAACCATTGATATGATACAGTCTGAACATCAGGAAGACAGATAACAACCATTGATATGATACAGTCTGAACATCAGGAAGGACAGATAACAACCATTGATATGATACAGTCTGAACATCAGGAAGACAGATAACAACCATTGATATGATACAGTCTGACATCAGGAAGACAGATAACAACCATTGATATGATACAGTCTGAACATCAGGGAAGACAGATAACAACCATTGATATGATACAGTCTGAACATCAGGAAGACAGATAACAACCATTGATATGATACAGTCTGAACATCAGGAAGACAGATAACAACCATTGATATGATACAGTCTGACATCAGGAAGACAGATAACAACCATTGATATGATACAGTCTGACATCAGGAAAACAGATAAAACCATTGATATGATACAGTCTGAACATCAGGAAAACAGATAACAACCATTGATAAGATACAGTCTGAACATCAGGAAGACAGATAACAACCATTGATATGATACAGTCTGAACATCAGGAAGACAGATAACAACCATTGATATGATACAGTCTGAACATCAGGAATACCGATAACAACCATTGATATGATACAGTCTGAACATCAGGAAGACAGATAACAACCATTGATATGATACAGTCTGAACATCAGGAAGACAGATAACAACCATTGATATGATACAGTCTGAACATCAGGAAAACAGATAACAACCATTGATAAGATACAGTCTGAACATCAGGAAAACAGATAACAACCATTGATATGATACAGTCTGAACATCAGGAAGACAGATAACAACCATTGATATGATACAGTCTGGACATCAGGAAGACAGATAACAACCATTGATATATACAGTCTGAACATCAGGAATACAGATAACAACCATTGAATGATACAGTCTGAACATCAGGAAGACAGATAACAACCATTGATATGATCAGTCTGAACATCAGGAAGACAGATAACACCATGTGATGATACAGTCTGAACATCGGAAGACAGATAACAACCATTGACATGATACAGTCTGAACATCAGGAAGACGATAACACCATCGACATGATACAGTCTGAACATCAGGAAGACAGATAACAACCATCGACATGATACAGTCTGAACATCAGGAAGACAGATAACAACCATCGACATGATACAGTCTGAACATCAGGAAGACAGATAACAACCATCGACATGATACAGTCTGAACATCAGGAAGACAGATAACAACCATCGACATGATACAGTCTGAACATCAGGAAGACAGATAACAACCATCGACATGATACAGTCTGAACATCAGGAAGACAGATAACCATCGACATGATACAGTCCTGAACATCAAGAAGACAGATATAAAACCATCGACATGATACAATTGAACATCAGGATAGACAGATAACAACCATCGACATGATACAGTCTGAACATCAGGAAGACAGATAACAACCATCGATATGATACAGTCTGAACATCAGGAAGACAGATAACAACCATTGATATGATACAGTCTGAACATCAGGAAGACAGATAACAACCATTGATATGATACAGTCTGAACATCAGGAAAACAGATAACAACCATTGATATGATACAGTCTGAACATCAGGAAAAGAGATAACAACCATTGATAAGATACAGTCTGAACATCAGGAAAACAGATAACAACCATTGATATGATACAGTCTGAACATCAGGAAGACCGATAACAACCATTGATATGATACAGTCTGAACATCAGGAAGACAGATAACAACCATTGATATGATACAGTCTGAACATCAGGAAAACAGATAACAACCATTGATATGATACAGTCTGAACATCAGGAAGACAGATAACAACCATTGATAAGATACAGTCTGAACATCAGGAAGACAGATAACAACCATTGATATGATACTGTCTGAACATCAGGAAGACAGATAACAACCATTGATATGATACAGTCTGAACATCAGGAAGACAGATAACAACCATTGATGATACGTCTGAACATCAGGAAGACAGATAACAACCATTGATATGATACAGTCTGAACATCAGGAAGACAGATAACAACCATTGATATGATACAGTCTGAACATCAGGAAGACAGATAACAACCATTGATATGATACAGTCTGAACATCAGGAAGACAGATAACAACCATTGATATGATACAGTCTGAACATCAGGAAGACAGATAACAACCATTGATATGATACAGTCTGAACATCAGGAAGACAGATAACAACCATTGATATGATACAGTCTGAACATCAGAAGACAGATAACAACCATTGATATGATACAGTCTGAACATCAGGAAGACAGATAACAACCATTGATATGATACAGTCTGAACATCAGGAAGACAGATAACAACCATTGATATGATACAGTCTGAACATCAGGAAGACAGATAACAACCATTGATATGATACAGTCTGAACATCAGGAGACAGATAACAACCATTGATGATACAGTCTGAACATCAGGAAGACAGATAACAACCATTGATATGATACAGTCTGAACATCAGGAAGACAGATAACAACCATTGATATGATACAGTCTGAACATCAGGAAGACAGATAACAACCATTGATATGATACAGTCTGAACATCAGGAAGACAGATAACAACCATTGATATGATACAGTCTGAACATCAGGAAGACAGATAACAACCATTGATATGATACAGTCTGAACATCAGGAAGACAGATAACAACCATCGACATGATACAGTCTGAACATCAGGAAGACAGATAACAACCATCGACATGATACAGTCTGAACATCAGGAAGACAGATAACAACCATTGATATGATACAGTCTGAACATCAGGAAGACAGATAACAACCATTGATATGATACAGTCTGAACATCAGGAAGACAGATAACAACCATTGATATGATACAGTCTGAACATCAGGAAGACAGATAACAACCATTGATATGATACAGTCTGAACATCAGGAAGACAGATAACAACCATTGATATGATACAGTCTGAACATCAGGAAGACAGATAACAACCATTGATATGATACAGTCTGAACATCAGGAAGACAGATAACAACCATTGATATGATACAGTCTGAACACCAGGAAGACAGATAACAACCATTGATATGATACAGTCTGAACACCAGGAAGACAGATAACAACCATTGATATGATACAGTCTGAACCAGGAAGACAGATACAACCATTGATATGATACAGTCTGAACATCAGGAAGACAGATAACAACCATTGATATGATACAATCTGAACATCAGAAGACAGATAACAACCATTGATATGATACAGTCTGAACATCAGGAAGACAGATAACAACCATTGATATGATACAGTCTGAACATCAGGAAGACAGATAACAACCATTGATATGATACAGTCTGAACATCAGGAAGACAGATAACAACCATTGATATGATACAGTCTGAACATCAGGAAGACAGATAACAACCATTGATATGATACAGTCTGAACATCAGGAAGACAGATAACAACCATTGATATGATACAGTCTGAACATCAGGAAGACAGATAACAACCATTGATATGATACAGTCTGAACATCAGGAAGACAGATAAACCATTGATATGATACAGTCTGAACATCAGGAAGACAGATAACAACCATTGATATGATACAGTCTGAACATCAGGAAAACAGATAACAACCATTGATATGATACAGTCTGAACATCAGGAAGACAGATAACAACCATTGATATGATACAGTCTGAACATCAGGAAGACAGATAACAACCATTGATATGATACAGTCTGAACATCAAGAAGACAGATAACAACCATTGATATGATACAGTCTGAACATCAGGAAGACAGATAACAACCATTGATATGATACAGTCTGAACATCAGGAAGACAGATAACAACCATTGTATGATACAGTCTGAACATCAGGAAGACAGATAACAACCATTGATATGATACAGTCTGAACATCAGGAAGACAGATAACAACCATTGATATGATACAGTCTGAACATCAGGAAGACAGATAACAACCATTGATATGATACAGTCTGAACATCAGGAAACAGATAACAACCATTGATATGATCAGTCTGAACATCAGGAAACAGATAACAACCATTGATATGATACAGTCTGAACATCAGGAAGACAGATAACAACCATTGATATGATACAGTCTGAACATCAGGAAGACAGATAACATTGATATGATACAGTCTGAACATCAGGAAGACAGATAACACCATTGATATGATACAGTCTGAACATCAGGAAGACAGATAAAACCATTGATATGATACAGTCTGAACATCAGGAAGACAGATAACAACCATTGATATGATACAGTCTGAACATCAGGAAGACAGATAACAACCATTGATATGATACAGTCTGAACATCAGGAAACAGATAACAACCATTGATATGATACAGTCTGAACATCAGGAAAACAGATAACAACCATTGATATGATACAGTCTGACATCAGGAACAGATAACAACCATTGATATGATACAGTCTGACATCAGGAAGACAGATAACAACCATTGATATGATACAGTCTGACATCAGGAAGACAGATAACAACCATTGATATGATACAGTCTGAACATCAGGAAGACAGATAACAACCATTGATATGATACAGTCTGAACATCAGGAAGACAGATAACAACCATTGATATGATACAGTCTGAAATCAGGAAGACAGATAACAACCATTGATATGATACAGTCTGAACATCAGGAAGACAGATAACAACCATTGAATGATACAGTCTGAACATCAGGAAGACAGATAACAACCATTGAATGATACAGTCTGAACATCAGGAAGACAGATAAACCATTGAATGATACAGTCTGAACATCAGGAAGACAGATAACAACCATGATGATACAGTCTGAACATCAGGAAGACAGATAACAACCATTGAATTGATACAGTCTGAACATCAGGAAGACAGATAACAACCATTGATGATACAGTCTGACATCAGGAAGACAGATAACAACCATTGATATGATACAGTCTGAACATCAGGAAGACAGATAACAACCATTGATATGATACAGTCTGAACATCAGGAGACAGATATACAACCATTGATATGATACAGTCTGAACATCAGGAAGACAGATAACAACCATTGATATGATACAGTCTGAACATCAGGAAGACAGATAACAACCATTGATATGATACAGTCTGAACATCAGGAAGACAGATACAACCATTGATATGATACAGTCTGAAACATCAGGAAACAGATAACAACCATTGATATGATACAGTCTGAACATCAGGAAGACAGATAACAACCATTGATATGATACAGTCTGAACATCAGGAAGACAGATAACAACCATTGATATGATACGTCTGAACATCAGGAAGACAGATAACAACCATTGATATGATACAGTCTGAACATCAGGAAGACAGAACAACCATTGATATGATACAGTCTGAACATCAGGAAGACAGATAACAACCATTGATATGATACAGTCTGAACATCAGGAAGACAGATAACAACCATTGATATGATACAGTCTGAACATCAGGAAAACAGATAACAACCATTGATAAGATACAGTCTGAACATCAGGAAAACAGATAACAACCATTGATATGATACAGTCTGAACATCAGGAAACAGATAACAACCATTGATATGATACAGTCTGACATCAGGAAGACAGATAACAACCATTGATATGATACAGTCTGAACATCAGGAAGACAGATAACAACCATTGATATGATACAGTCTGAACATCAGGAAGACAGATAACAACCATTGATATGATACAGTCTGAACATCAGGAAGACAGATAACAACCATTGATATGATACAGTCTGAACATCAGGAAGACAGATAACAACCATTGATATGATACAGTCTGAACATCAGGAAGACAGATAACAACCATTGATATGATACAGTCTGAACATCAGGAAGACAGATAACAACCATTGATATGATACAGTCTGAACATCAGGAAGACAGATAACAACCATTGATATGATACAGTCTGAACATCAGGAAGACAGATCAACAACCATTGATATGATACAGTCTGAACATCAGGAAGACAGATAACAACCATTGATATGATACAGTCTGAACATCAGGAAGACAGATAACAACCATTGATATGATACAGTCTGAACATCAGGAAGACAGATAACAACCATTGATATGATACAGTCTGGACATCAGGAAGACAGATAACAACCATTGATATGATACAGTCTGAACATCAGGAAGACAGATAACAACCATTGATATGATACAGTCTGAACATCAGGAAGACAGATAACAACCATTGATGATCAGTCTGAACATCAGGAAGACAGATAACAACCATTGATAAGATACAGTCTGAACATCAGGAAGACAGATAACAACCATTGATATGATACAGTCTGAACATCAGGAAGACAGATAACAACCATTGATATGATACAGTCTGAACATCAGGAAGACAGATAACAACCATTGATATGATACAGTCTGAACATCAGGAAACAGATAACAACCATTGATAAGATACAGTCTGAACATCAGGAAAACAGATAACAACCATTGATATGATACAGTCTGAACATCAGGAAGACAGATAACAACCATTGATATGATACAGTCTGAACATCAGGAAGACAGATAACAACCATTGATATGATACAGTCTGAACATCAGGAAGACAGATAACAACCATTGATATGATACAGTCTGAACATCAGGAAGACAGATAACAACCATTGATATGATACAGTCTGAACATCAGGAAGACAGATAACAACCATTGATATGATACAGTCTGAACATCAGGAAGACAGATAACAACCATTGATATGATACAGTCTGAACATCAGGAAGACAGATAACAACCATTGATATGATACAGTCTGAACATCAGGAAGACAGAGAACAACCATTGATATGATACAGTCTGAACATCAGGAAGACAGAGAACAACCATTGATATGATACAGTCTGAACATCAGGAAGACAGATAACAACCATTGATATGATACAGTCGAACATCAGGAAGACAGATAACAACCATTGATATGATACAGTCTGAACATCAGGAAGACAGATAACAACCATTGATATGATACAGTCTGAACATCAGGAAGACAGATAACAACCATTGATATGATACAGTCTGAACATCAGGAAGACAGATAACAACCATTGATATGATACAGTCTGAACATCAGGAAGACAGATAACAACCATTGATATGATACAGTCTGAACATCAGGAAGACAGATAAAACCATTGATATGATACAGTCTGAACATCAGGAAGACAGATAACAACCATTGATATGATACAGTCTGAACATCAGGAAGACAGATAAAACCATTGATATGATACAGTCTGAACATCAGGAAGACAGATAACAACCATTGATATGATACAGTCTGAACATCAGGAAGACAGATAACAACCATTGATATGATACAGTCTGAACATCAGGAAGACAGATAACAACCATTGATATGATACAGTCTGAACATCAGGAAGACAGATAACAACCATTGATATGATACAGTCTGAACATCAGGAAGACAGATAACAACCATTGATAAGATACAGTCTGAACATCAGGAAAACAGATAACAACCATTGATATGATACAGTCTGAACATCAGGAAGACATATAACTACCATTGATATGATACAGTCTGAACATCAGGAAGACAGATAACAACCATTGATATGATACAGTCTGAACATCAGGAAGACAGATAACAACCATTGATATGATACAGTCTGAACATCAGGAAGACAGATAACAACCATTGATATGATACAGTCTGAACATCAGGAAGACAGATAACAACCATTGATATGATACAGTCTGAACATCAGGAAGACAAATAACAACCATTGATATGATACAGTCTGAACATCAGGAAGACAGATAACAACCATTGATATGATACAGTCTGAACATCAGGAAGACAGATAACAACCATTGATATACAGTCTGAACATCAGGAAGACAGATAACAACCATTGATATGATACAGTCTGAACATCAGGAAGACAGATAAACATTGATATGATACAGTCTGAACATCAGGAAGACAGATAACAACCATTGATATGATACAGTCTGAACATCAGGAAGACAGATAACAACCATTGATTGATACAGTCTGAACATCAGGAAGACAGATAACAACCATTGATATGATACAGTCTGAACATCAGGAAGACAGATAACAACCATTGATATGATACAGTCTGAACATCAGGAAGACAGATAACAACCATGTGGGCTGGGCAGTGAGATGTGGGGAGGGGAGTGAGATGTGGGCTGGGCAGTGAGATGTGGGCAGGGCAGTGAGATGTGGGGGGGGAGTGAGATGTGGGCTGGGCAGTGAGATGTGGGGAGGGGAGTGAGATGTGGGCTGGGCAGTGAGATGTGGGGAGGGGAGTGAGATGTGGGCAGAGCAGTGAGATGTGGGGAGGGGAGTGAGATGTGGGCAGAGCAGTGAGATGTGGGTGAGGGGAGTGAGATGTGGGCTGGGCAGGGAAGATGTGGGAGGGAGTGAGAAGATTGTGGGCTGGGCGGGGCAGGGAGATGTGGGCAGGCAGTGAGATGTGGGGAGGGGAGTGAGATGTGGGCTGGGCAGTGAGATGTGGGAGGGGAGTGAGATGTGGGCTGGGCTGGGCAGTGAGATGTGGGCAGGGCAGTGAGATGTGGGGAGGGGAGAGAGATGTGGGGAGGGGAGTGAGATGTGGGGGGGAGTGAGATGTGGGCAGGGCAGTGAGATGTGGGCTGGGGAGTGAGATGTGGGCTGGGCCAGTGAGATGTGGGAGGGGAAGTGAGATTGTGGGCTGGGCAGTGAGATGTGGGGAGGGAGGGAGTGAGATGTGGGCAGGGCAGTGAGATGTGGGCTGGGCTGGGCAGGGCAGTGAGATGTGGGCAGGGGAGCTGGGCCATCCCACCACTCTTGGTAGATTATCTTATTTTGACAGCGGTCACGGCCCCTTACACAGAAACAGGGGATGAGCTGGCTGTGTTTTGTGTGTGTGTCTGTGTGTGTTAGAGAGGAGTTGAGGGGGTATATAGTACCTCCTCCAGAGCATCACTGGTCCTGTGTGGGTAGTTCAGTGGCTGGGGCCCTGTGTGGGTAGTTCAGTGGCTAGGGCCCTGTGTGGGTAGTTCAGTGGCTGGGGCCCTAGTGTGGGTAGTTCAGTGGCTGGGGCCCTGTGTGGGTAGTTCAGTGGCTGGGGTCCTGTGTGGGTAGTTCAGTGGCTGGGGTCCTGTGTGGATAGTTCAGTGGCTGGGGCCCTGTGTGGGTAGTTCAGTGGCTGGGGCCCTGTGTGGGTAGTTCAGTGGCTGGGGTCCTGTGTGGGTAGTTCAGTGGCTGGGGCCCTGTGTGGATAGTTCAGTGGGTGGGGCCCTGTGTGGGTAGTTCAGTGGCTGGGGTCCTGTGTGGATAGTTCAGTGGCTGGGGCCCTGTGTGGGTAGTTCAGTGGCTGGGGCCCTGTGTGGATAGTTCAGGAGTGGGGGCCCTGTGTGGGTAGTTCAGTGGCTGGAACCCTGTGTGGGTAGTTCAGTGGCTGGGTTCCTGTGTTGGGTAGTTCAGTGGCTGGGGTCCTGTGTGGGATAGTTCACAGTGGCTGGGGTTCTGTGTGGTAGTAGTTCATTGGCTGGGCCCTGGTGGGTTAGTTCAGTGGCTGGGTTCCTGTGTGGGTAGTTTCAGTGGCTGGGGGCCCGTGTGGGTAGTTCAGTGGCTGGGGCCCTATGTGGGTAGTTCAGTGGCTGGGGCCCCTGTGTGGATAGTTCAGTGGCTGGGGCCCCTGTGTGGGTAGTTCAGTGGCTGGGGCCCTTGTGTGGGTAGTTCAGTGTCTGGGGCCCTGCTCGCGGGGTGCGGTGGGGAGGATGAGGGGAGGAGAGGGGGGAGACGGGTGGAGGGGGAACTGTACATTTTCCAGAGGTCAGGGGAAACTGATGATCTCTGAGTGTAAAATCAATACGAAGACATGTCATTTCTGTAAAGGATGAGCTGGAAAGGGAAAATAAATTGAGACTCCAGATCAGGCTGGGCCGAGGTGGTGCAGCACACACACACACACCACACACACCCACACACCACACACACACACACACCCACCACCCACCACGCACAGAAACACACACATGCACAGAAACACACACGGACAGATACGCACACAGCCCTCCTGAATGCAGGTCTAATTAATTCAGAGCATCAGTCTGTATTTTGATAATGTTGTGTCCACAGCTTCTATCTCACAGGTGCCTCCCCTCCCCTCTTCTCCTCTCGCCTCTCCTCTCCTACACTCTCCTCCCCTCCTTTCCTCTTCTCCTCCTCCTCCACTCCTCTCTCTTCCCTCCTCTCCTCTCTTTTCCTCTCCTCCCCTCCTACTCTTCTCTTCTCTCCTCTCCCCTCCTTTCCTCTCCTCCCCTTCCACTCATCACCTCTCCTCTTCTCTTCACTCCTCCCATCTTCCCACTCTCCTCTCTCTCTCCTCCCCTCCCCTCCTCTTCCCCCTCCTCATCTCCTCTCCTCCCCTCTCCTCTCCCCCCTTCCACTCCTCCTCTCCCCTCCCTTCCCTGTTCTACTCCTCTTCCACTCTCCCCCCCCCTCCTCTCCCCTCTTCTCCTCCCTCTCAGCTCCTTTCTACAACTCTTCCTCTCCTCTCCCCTCCATCTCTCCTCCTCTCCCCTCCTCCTCTTCTTTTCCTTCCTCCCTACCCCTCCCCTCCTCCTCTCTTCTCCTTTCTTCTCCTCCTCTCCTCTCCACCTCTGGTCTGGTCTCCTCTCCTCTTCTCCTTTCCTTCTCTCCTCTCCTCTCCACTCCTTCCCTCCTATTCTCGTCTCCTCTCCTCTCTTTACCTCTCCCATCCCTTCCCCTCCTCTCCCTTCCTCTCCTACTCCTCCCCTCCTCCTCTCCCCTCTCGTCTCCTCTCCCTTCCCCTCCTCTCCCTTCCTCTCCTAGTCCTCCCCTCCTCCTCTCCTCTCCCCACCTCTCGTCTCCTCCCCTCTCCTCCTCTCCTCCCCTCCCCTCCTGCTCCACTCCTCTTCTCCTTCTCTCCTCCTCCTCCTCCTCTCCTCTCCTCTGCTCCTTGTCATACCGTGGCAGAGTGTTCTATCAACAGCAGCTCTTTATTAGTCTTTGTATATTTCATCATACCATCAACATCGCCACAATGAGGAATCACACACTTGCCCCCACCCTCCCCATCCTCATTTCTCCCTTCCCCCTCCATGACTCCTGATTAATCCGTTTTACTCTTTTCAGAAATACATCACACACTGGAGTGGATTAAATCAGAAATGGAAAGCCATTGTGTTTCTTGCGTGTCCTTTATCAGAACTAATGTAGCGACTGGTGGTCGTTTGTCTTTAGTTGATACAAGAAATAAAGACTGGTGCACTTTCTTCTCTGCTGTGGGACGGGAGATATTGGCCCCAGATTAATGTACTGCTTCTCATCTCTTACCCGCTCCGTTTTCTGTCTGCTGTGTCTCCTCTCATATCTGTCAGGTTTAGATATGCTGTTTCCTCTTATTCCTCTCTGGTTAACCTTGATCTCTTCCACTATTACATTGTACTGGTTCCAGCACTGACAACGACTGGATATAGTCCTTATGGCTTTATTCAACTGAGATCTACAGAAACCATTTAATAATCTCAATTTTCAGAGGAACCATTTAATAATCTCAATTTTCAGAGGAACCACTTAATAATCTCAATTTTCAGAGGAACCACTTAATAATCTCAATTTTCAGAGGAACCATGTTCATTGAGTTCCCTCTCCTATGTTTCATCTGATCAGTGCTCGTGATGGGCTTCTGTGTCACAGCCGTATCGTTTTGTGTGTGTGTGTGTCTCATACCCTTGTGTTGTCCGCATATAAGAACATATGTCAGAGGCTGTGTGTGTGTGAGAGTTTGTGTACCAGTATGTGTTTGTGTGTATGTGTGTGTGCGTGCATTAACACTGAGTGTACAAAACATTAAGAACACCTTGCTCTTTCCATGATATAGACTGACCAGGTGAATCCAGGTGAAAGCTATGATCCCTTATTGATGTCACTTGATAAATTTGAATCTACAACGTTATGTACATCCAACAACACATGGATGTGAAATAATCCTGATCACACTTTAAAAGTGTTACAGCCTAACTGAATAGACATGTACAAAAATATCCCATCAAAACAATTACAGAAGATCACAGACATCTGTGTTTTGCAAAGCGACAGTCAGTAGCAGGGCCTTTTCATCCGTGTGGTTCTGGATCCGAGAGGTAATTTGTATGTGAAATACTCATTTAAATCCCATTCAATAAGCAGGTTATCAAATTAAATCAGGCCTCTGTCAGGCCTGCCACTCGGGCCTTTGGGCCAGACATCATGTGTAAAATTGGCCAACAAGAGATTTGCGGGGAGCGCTCTGCACGCCCCTGTCACTTCTTTACTTCTTCCCTTTAGCTCCCCTCCGTCAGGGGGCCCCTGGCCCGGGGTCAGCTCTCCTGGAGGGCTGCCTGTATGGACTGCCGCAGGGAGACAGGGGCCACAACACCACCCCCAGCTGGGAGACTTATTACAGCCCCCCCCCCCCCCGTCCAACCCACCACCCCTCTCCCTCTCCACCACCCCTCTCCCCCTCCCCTCACCTGCCCCAGGCCCATTCACAACATCATCACTCCATCACATATTCATGAAGCTGCCGGTCGGGGGGTGGTTGGGCTGTGGGGTGGGTAGTTGTCTGAGACCGTGGGGGGGGGGGGGGGGGGGGGGGGTTCTGCTCCTGCAGGTGGCTGTCACATCCGTAATTGCCTAAAACTTCCCTCGGCAGCATACAATTGCACACAGAGCCATGCCAGGCAAGCGAGAGAGAGAGAGAGAGAGAGAGAGAGAGAGAGAGACCCCCTCAAGAGCGTTCCCAAGAGCCAGAGGGGGACGGTCCTCTCCACTTAAACAGCCGCTTAAGCAAAAGAGAGGAGGAGGAGGAGGACAGGAGAGAGAGAGTGTTAGAGGAGGAGGACAGGAGAGAGAGAGAGAGAGAGAGAAGGGGTGTCGAAGAAAAAACACGGAGGAAGCTCATCATTAACTGCGTTGGAACAACGACAGACAAGCGCGAGCTGCAAACTGACAAACAGATAAACATGGTAAACATCTCAGTTACCATGGTGTTGTGTAGCTTTCACCACCCTGTGTTCTCTGGGAGGGCTCCCGCGGTCATAGTAGGGGAGGGAGGGAGGGAGGGAGGGAGGGAGGGAGGGAGGGAGGGAGGGAGGGAGGGAGGGAGGGAGGGAGGGAGGGGGAGAAAAACAAGTGAGCGGGAAAAAGAGAAAAGAAGAACAAGTTTCCACCTGAGTGGAGTTCCCATGGTTTACCATGCAGGAGAGTAAGCAGGTTTGAGCAATAAACTGGGGCATTGTCAGTCAGTAATGCTCAGTCAGGTCCCTCCATTGGGATTCAAGGGTGTCTTTTTCCCTGCTCCCCGCGCTGCACTAATCACAGGCCTACTTTGTTTAATTGCAGCAAAAGGGGAGAAAATGTGTTCAAGAAGTCATCCTAATCCCTTCCCTCCTCTACTACCTTCCTCCTCCTTCCCACACCCCCTCTAGATTCTCTCTCTCGCTCTCTCTCTCTGTCACTTTCTCTCTCTCTCTCTCTGTCTCGCTCTCTCTCTCTCTCTGTCTCTCTCTCTGTCACTTTCTCTCTCTCTGTCACTCACTCTCGGTCTCTCTCTCTCTCGCGCTCTCTCTGTCTCTGTCTCACTCTGTCACTTTCTCTCTCTCTCTCTTACTCGCTCTCTCTCTGTCTCTCTCTCACTACAACTCCCCCTTTTCCTTTTTTAATGAATTGTGGAACTATGCGAAGACAACAAACAGCGTAGTGCTGATAAATAAGGGTTAGTTAGGGGAGAGGAGAAGGAGAGGAAGGGGAGGAGGAAGGGGAGGAGGGGAGAAGGGGAGGAAGGGAAGGAGGAGAGGCGTAGCCATGTAGGTAAGGGCCTGAGGCATTGGCTGGTTGTGTATGGACTGGAGAGAGAAATGCCTCTGCTGCTTTAAGAGGACGCAACAAGTGAGATTAGAGAGAGAGAGATAGAGAGAGAGAGAGAGAGAGAGAGAGAGAGAGGGCCGTTTGGAAGCTGCTGATTCAGGGGGTGGACTGGGTTGAGGGGGAAGATGGGGGAGTCTGGGGGAGGCGGATCAATTGGAGAATAAAACCCTGGGTGCAGTTAGCTGCTGGTAGCCCGCTGGGCATGTAGGCTCTAAATAATGACCCCAGTAGTGACGTGTCAAAGCTCCCATAATGGACACAAATTTGCTCCTTCTATTTTTCAAACAGAGATTTAGAAACTTAAGATGCGGGGCATTGTACTTGATGACTCCGGGGTCACCAGGCGCACAGGGTGGGTAAGAGAAGGGATTTATCAATCAAGCCTTCTCCTCTCTCTCCTTGTCTTTCTAAAAGCTGAATAAAAATGACCCATGAAGACACAAACCAGTCCCCTTTTAACCAAGGCCCTTTCTTATTCATTAGATCGGATGGATTCTGGCTTCTTCTCCATTCACCTCCTCTTCCAGGGGACCGGGGGGCATCTCATCTCAACCAACCACACAAAACCTCTCAGTGGAAAGAGACTACATTATCAAAAAAGAGCTCTGAACTAAAGTGAACACTAAGAGTGGACTGGCCTTCCTCCCTTCTACATGTCTTAGATAGAGACTAATCACATGATCCCATGATCCTAAAAATGGATGTTTCTGTTTTACGGATAGATATATTTAACTTGTTTATATTCTCACAACTTGTTTAGGCTGTTAGAACTTGAGCTACAGGAATTAATCTAACTATTTGAACAGTGAAGAACGTGGAGATTTGACGGGGGAAATCATTCACAATGTTATTTTTTTTAAATATATATTTTCCTAATTACAGTAGTTTTGCTGTCAAAATTGTTGTGTATGCAGCCGTTCTTTAAAATCATTTTTCACTGTTTCACAGCTATTTGACAAACAGAGGCTGCAATTACCATCTTATATTGAGAATAGTTGCTATACGCAGCTAGAACTCTGCTTTCTCCTTCATACACAAAGAAGATAGAAGTCTGTTTTTTCCCTCAACACGGACAGTCAAGCGTTTCTTACAAAACGACCTACATCCGATTCCCATCACACCTAGACCTGAAAAATATCTTACACTAAAGGACCTCATTGTAAATAACAATTTGTTCTTAACTGACTTGCCTAGTTAAATAAAGGATAAATGTCTTCTCTTTTTTTTTAAACAACAAAATACTGTAGGAAGATACCAAAACAAAAAACACAACCTTCAGCCAATGCAATACTTCGTTGGTCTTACGTGGTAGAAATCATGTCAGACAAACAGTAAGTTGTATATTCCATAAAAGCAGAAAAAATCCTTATATGAGGTCTGTGTCCCAAATATACCCTCCCCACCTATACAATGGACCCTATGGGCCCTGCGGTCAAAACTAGTGCCTAGTGCCTTATAGGGCATGGGGTGCCATTTGGGAGGCAGCTCAGGAAGCCAAAGAGGCCCTGATAGTATGAGGAGTTGAGGAGGTTTGCGGGTTTAGGTGAGAAAATCCACCCTGAATAAATGACTTCCAGAGTGACCTGGGGCAAGTCACTTAACCCCTGTGTTGAGTCCCGCCGCCCAGTCTAAATAAGGGGATTTCTGCGCCCCCGTCCCCATACACTCCTCCAGGACCAAATCATTTTGCTCAGGGTGAAAAGCCCTGATCTCCCTCCACGCCCTGCACTAATACCCAACATCAACATTTAGCGGGATGGTAAACGCACAGCCGTCAACTTGTCCTTGGTGCTGAATCAGAGAGGAGGACGCCGATCAGAAAGGAAATCCATCTTTAAAACGCCCTGACAGATATTCCTTATCTGTTGCAGTTCAGCTGTTGATGTGGGCCTACCATACAGTAGGTTAGGCAACATACGCAGGGCTGGAATAAGACAAAACATCGCTCAGGGAACTCCACTATTAAATACCAGGAATTCAGTAAATAAACCATTTCAACATATGAAAATGAGTTTCACTCGTGGAACTTAGTTCCAACACGTTCCTCCTCACTTCCAGCCCTGAGTACATATATAAACATACATCATGTAGATCATGACAAGGGCTTGTGGTAGCTACTCGATGCACATCCAAAAGCTATTTCTAAATAAACTGATGATGGAGTCTTATTATGCAGGAGACACATTTAGTTGAATGCATTCAGTTGTGCAACTGACTAGCTATCCCCTTTCCCTTCCCTATTGCATCCCTGGTGATTAACACTAGCACACCACATAGAAACACACACTTAAGAAATACCTTTATATATAGGATTTTTTTCAATCTCCAAAACAGAAGATGAATCAAGTGCAATTGCTAATCATAAATGTATTTTCTGTTAGAAATGTCTGAGAGATTCATATTGTCCCAATGCTGGATGTCCCTCCATTCCTCTGTACCCTGACTTCTATGAAACAGCAATCCCACTGGAGACTGTAGCAAGGCAATACGCAGAGAGCAACCGTGGGCCCTGGCCTGTGGACGGAGCATTAACCCTCCCTACCCAATCTCTTTCTCACTCCTCTGAAAGACTGTTTAAATGGTTTGGTGTATTATTGCCCAAGGAAGAGAGGCTAGCTAAAGGCTTCTGTCAGCATTTGGAGGGAGAGAGGGAATCAGGGAATGGCTCTTGCCTCTTTGCCGGACAGCTGTTGGGGACTTACCCCACTTTTCATATGTATATGTATGTTAATGACAGGCAATGGAGTGGAGATGAAGAGGCCTGAGCCCAGGACCCTCTCTTCAGCAGCACTTCTAAAGGCCCCACAAAAGAAGCAGTAAAAGAGGCCGCAATGGTGACGCTCCACTTTTGTGCCCTGAATTAGTTCTGCCAGCAATGAAAGTGATCTTCTGGGGGAGACAGGGGAAGTCTGCCGATGGCTGGACCGCCTCATTAGCACAAAGGTCTGTGGGGACAGATAATTGACTGACGCAGATCCCCCCTTCTGTCACAACACCACACATGGAGACTAGCAGGATGCACACACACACACACACACACACACACACACACACACACACACACACACACACACACACACACACACACACACACACACACACACACTATACTTTGTCTTTAAATAAAACTCATCTTACAACTTTCCATGAAAGGTTTCCTCCCTTTTTCTCTAGGTGTTGTCATGTTGGTGTTTTCTTCTTCTATGGTAATGCTGTGTGAGCCGTAGCCTATCTATGATCTGCTCACAGCTACGGATCACTGCTTCCTGTTGATGTTGACACTGTTGATATGTGATCTGTTGGGGTTTAAGTTGAGGAGAGGACAAGATGTGAGAGGGGAGGTTGGAGGACTGTGTTTTGGTTTTTATTGTCCATTTAATAATGACTGCTAATTACCTACGCAAACATGATGCAACATGTGAGCATATCCATGAATACATTATTATCGTAGTAGTATAGTATTAATAGTTACATTGGTATGATATTGACATTGTGATGTTAGTTTGTGGCTGGAATTATTAATTATTGTGAAATATCATACAGTCACTCCTCTCGCAAGCCTTCGAGAAAACTATAAAATACTCAAATTATCAAAGTATCACAATAATAATAGATATAACACTGCAACTTTACTGTTTCAACCTCATACAATCTAATCAGGAAGTATTTTTTCTAACATGCTGCTTAAATTGTAAGTTTCTTTCTCTCTCTCTCGCTTTCTTTCTCTCTTTATGTCTCTCTTTCTTTCTCTATTTCTCTGTCTCTTTCTCTCTCTCTCGCTTTCTTTCTCTCTTTATGTCTCTCTTTCTTTCTCTATTTCTCTGTCTCTTTCTCTCTCTCTCGCTTTCTTTCTCTCTTTATGTCTCTCTTTCTTTCTCTATTTCTCTGTCTCTTTCTCTCTCTCTCGCTTTCTTTCTCTCTTTCTGTCTCTCTTTCTTTCTCTATTTCTCTGTCTCTTTCTGTCTCTCTCTCTTTCTTTTTTTAAAATACATTTGTATTTCACCTTTATTTAACCAGGTAGGCCAGTTAAGAACAAGTTCTCATCTGCAACTGCGATCTGGCCAAGATAAAGCAAAGCAGTGCGACACAAACAACACAGATTTACACATGGAATAAACAAACGTACAGTCAATTACACAATAGGAAAAAAATAAACAAAAATAAAAAAATGTCTCTCTCTCTCTCTCTCTTTCTCTCCCCTCTTGTTTCTGTCATTTTTGTTCTTCTCTTTCAGAAATGAAGATGGTGTTGTACACATTCTCAGCACACCAGAAGCTTCCTAATGGCTGGCTCATTGCTAAATTGACTGGAAAATGCTGTTTTAATTTTCATGTTAATTGAAAGGGACTAATTGTTAATATATTCTGAGAGCAAAGTACCAACATAAAATGGCTTTTTCCCCAAAGAAATCAGCTTTTTGGGAAGTGAGAATTTTTTTGGGGAAGATGTCTGTGATTTACAAACAAACCAGGGATATCTCTGAAGCACATCACATTTAACAATTGTTGCTTGATTTTAAAAGTTATATTTTGACAAAGCATATTTACATATATATATATATATATATATTTTAAACTCACAAGTTACAAGAAAATATAAGACAGTGTCGGTGTGGTGGGTTGTGGATTTGCACTCTGAAAACAATCACCACCCATTTTATGAGCAAAATAATTTTGTCAAGCAGCTAAACAGGGGTGGGTATTCTTCAAGGTCCCCTCCTTCACGGACTCCACTATAGAAATTAGCCCTCCGTTTCTCGGCTCTCACACATGGATACACACGCTTGCATGGACACAAGAAAAATTTCTTTTCTTCTGTCAGCATTCCTGGCCAACAATGGCTAGATTAGTGGCTGTGAGGGCCCCCTCGGGGCCCGGTATTGTGGGGCAGAATACCCTGGGCAGTAACAGCTGGTAGAGGTTAATGGCCACTGAACCTCTCAGCCGGGTCCCTTTCTCTATTGTGAGTTCTGCTCATGGGAAGGAAGGAGGCCGCTGACAGCTTCTGGGGTGTAAGGGAACCTCGGAACAGCACCCGGGTCTCCCCCAAATGGGGAGCGGGGCACAGAGGGTGGATGGGGGTTAATGGAGAGGAGGCGGGAGGGACGGGTGTGGTAAGGGGGAGGGTGGTAGTGAGTTGGAGGCAGTGTGGTGTAGTGTGGTGCTGAGGGTTGGTTGATACGGTAAGGGTTGGAGGACCAAACATGCTGCTCAGACAGACAGGGGACCAGAGCAGACCAAACCTGCTGCTCAGACAGACAGGGGACCAGAGCAGACCAAACCTGCTGCTCAGACAGACAGGGGACCAGAGCAGACCAAACCTGCTGCTCAGTCAGACAGGGGACCAGAGCAGACCAAACCTGCTGCTCAGTCAGACAGCGGACCAGAGCAGACCAAACCTGCTGCTCAGACAGACAGGGGACCAGAGCAGACCAAACCTGCTGCTCAGTCAGACAGGGGACCAGAGCAGACCAAACCTGCTGCTCAGTCAGACAGGGGACCAGAGCAGACCAAACCTGCTGCTCAGTCAGACAGGGGACCAGAGCAGACCAAACCTGCTGCTCAGTCAGACAGGGGACCAGAGCAGACCAAACCTGCTGCTCAGTCAGACAGCGGACCAGAGCAAACCAAACCTGCTGCTCAGACAGACAGGGGACCAGAGCAGACCAAACCTGCTGCTCAGTCAGACAGGGGACCAGAGCAGACCAAACCTGCTGCTCAGTCAGACAGGGGACCAGAGCAGACCAAACCTGCTGCTCAGTCAGACAGGGGACCAGAGCAGACCAAACCTGCTGCTCAGTCAGACAGGGGACCAGAGCAGACCAAACCTGCTGCTCAGTCAGACAAGGGACCAGAGCAGACCAAACCTGCTGCTCAGTCAGACAGGGGACCAGAGCAGACCAAACCTGCTGCTCAGACAGACAGGGGACCAGAGCAGACCAAACCTGCTGCTCAGTCAGACAGGGGACCAGAGCAGACTGGCGTGAGGAGAATTAGCATCAGTCTATATTCATCACAAAACAATGTGGGCTGGGCAAGGGGAGGGACCACACTGTACTGTACACAACGGCTGAACACAGAGGACTGTAAGGAATTATGTCTCTGTCATTTATACAAGCAATGAGATTAACTACAGTAGGGTGGAGAAATGACTACTTTTAGAATAGCATGTTTATACGATTAATTGACTGGCAATGTGGAAATTATCAATTGCTAATGTGATATAAATTGTGAATAAAATCATTGTAAATAAAAGGTTGACTATCAAACTAACCTGTTTGCAAACAATACATTTATGATACATTTGTAGACAATATCTTTATGAGCAATATGATTAAATTAAGTTGAATTATTTTTATTACATTGTACTGGCAGTATTATTCCCTACGTTGATTCTACTTGCCGCAAATGATAAAAAAAAGGTTCAGTCTTCTTCACTGTTTCTAGCTTCTTAACGTCTTAAAAAAGGTTCAGTCTTCTTCACTGTTTCTAGCTTCTTAACGTCTTAAAAAAGGTTCAGTCTTCTTCACTGTTTCTAGCTTCTTAACGTCTTAAAAAAGGTTCAGTCTTCTTCACTGTTTCTAGCTTCTTAACGTCTTATAAAAGGTTCAGTCTTCTTCACTGTTTCTAGCTTCTTAACGTCTTAAAAAAGGTTCAGTCTTCTTCACTGTTTCTAGCTTCTTAACGTCTTATAAAAGGTTCAGTCTTCTTCACTGTTTCTAGCTTCTTAACATCTTAAAAAAGGTTCAGTCTTCTTCACTGTTTCTAGCTTCTTAACGTCTTATAAAAGGTTCAGTCTTCTTCACTGTTTCTAGCTTCTTAACGTCTTATAAAAGGTTCAGTCTTCTTCACTGTTTCTAGCTTCTTAACGTCTTATAAAAGGTTCAGTCTTCTTCACTGTTTCTAGCTTCTTAACGTCTTATAAAAGGTTCAGTCTTCTTCACTGTTTCTAGCTTCTTAACATCTTAAAAGTCATAAGAAAAGGTTGCCATGTATCTGACCCCTCTCTGAATCAAACAGGAAAAATGATAAATAAATATTTTGACTGATGAAAGGTGTACCACCATTTGTAAGTAAACAACAAAATCCAAACTCAGTAATCAGCTAGGGCAGCAATCTGTATGTAAATCACACTGACCATTATGGAGATGGAGAATTATCCTTCAAAAAGTATTGTCAACTCAAAGAAGGAAGCCCCCCTTTTCAGCACCAAATGATGGCTCGGCTTCCTCGCCTGGAATACCCCGGCGTCTTAATGACCCTCTGTGTGTGTGTGTGTGTGTGTGTGTGTGTATTTGTAGTGATGTGCTGGGGGGCCAGGTCTGATCGGTGGGGGGGGGGGGGTCATTTTAATGGGGCTCCTCTCCTGTAATGACCTAAGGCCTCATTAGTATTCAAAGCTGACAGGAATAAGAAGTGCTCAGATGGTGCTTCTTGGCTCGCTGGTGTTTCAACCACAAGGAAGGAGAGGTTTTCCATTTCTTCTTTATGTGTGTGTGTGGTCTCGGCTCGACTCTGTCTGGGCTCGACTCAGGCAGGCAGGCAGGCATCACAGTGCCTACGCTTTGCTACCCAGGGGAGATGCTCTCTCTCTGTCACGACAAGCATCAGCTCAGAATTAATCCCACATGCAACCACCCCCTGATCCACTCAGCAGACCCCCCCACACACACTCACACTGCTGTGCGCCGTCCGGCCACGCCGCCGCGCTCATTAGACTAGGGCTGATTATGATAGCGCTCCGGTGTAATGTTTAATCCAGTCTGACAACTGATTCACCCTGTTACAAATCCTGTCATGCAAATGGAGCAAATGTATGTTGTTAGATATGGAGAGATGGGACTATGAAATGATGAGGCGCTGGGAACATCTGCCCTCTGCTCCCCACACTGTCATTATAAAGATGGGCCTTTTCTCTCTCTCTCTCTCTCTCTCTCTCTCTCTCTCTCTCTCTCTCTCTCGATCCACAGTCGGTGTATCCATGGCGTTGGACCAGGGAAGATTAAATTAACATAGGAGTTTTTCTCCCTGCCCACACTAACCCCTAAGAATCAGGAGAGCAGCTCATCTCTGAGGAAAATGTCTGTGTCCCAAATGACATCCTATCCATCTATAGTGCACTACTTTGGACCAGGGCCTGTAGGGAATAGGGTTCAATTTGGGATGCAGACAATGTCCCCCCCCCCACACACACACAAGGGCCAGGATAATAGGAGCAACACCGTTCCTCAGAAATCCCACCAGCGCTGTGTGACAAGTGATGTAAATAATTCAACAGTGTGTTATGTCTGTGCATTGTAGACTACCCTTTAACCTTTCAGTGTTGTAGTCAACATAGACAGTAGCATGAATGTAGCTGACATTACAGTTTACGTGGATCCAATTAAAAATGAGTTAGTTCCATAAAATGCAGGTATGGAAAGATACATTCTCCTTCAATCTCTCAGCAGCAACAACATAAGCATTATTGACACCTGGGGGAGAATTTGTTAGAATTCTATAGTGAATAAAAAGCCAATTGTTTGTAGGAATAGTGTATTGAATTGAAACAACTGTTTTTGGGGGGGTTGGTGGGGGGGTTGGTTCTAAAGCACACAGAGAGCAAATCAACTGACAGAGAGAGAGAGAGCACAAGTGCACGCAAGAGAGAGAGAGAGAGAAAGAGAGAGTGAGAGAAAGAGAGAGAGTGAGAGAAAGCAACAGTGAAAGAGAGAGAGTGAGAGAAAGCGAAAGTGAGAGAGAGAGAGAGAGAGAGAGAGAGAGAAAAGGAGAAAGATCACAGCTTGTCATTTTTAACCCTCCACCAATGACACCAGTTCTCTGAGAAGGACCAGTCCATCTCTAACCTCCAGTGACAGTAGCAGAGGAAGTCTGGTCCTCCGTCAGTTATCACTATCCTCTGCCACCCCTGCTCTCCTTCACTGTAAACATTTCATTTCCTCTTCCTGTCCCTGCTGTCTTTGTTTAACACTTGTTGGTCTTCAGGCCTTAATCTGAAACACAGACTCAGTAATCCTTAGCTAGCTGCTTCATGTTCTGTTTGTATCCTCCTAGCTACTCGCTGGCTGGATGCATCCCAAATGGCACCCTATTCCCTATGTAGTGCACTACTTTTGACCAGGGCCCATATGGCTTTTGTCAAAAGTAATCCACATTATAGGGAATAGGGTTCCATTAGGGACGTATCCTCTGTCTCCTTCCTCTTCTTGTGACAACATTGGTCTTCGGTGCTACTTTACCTCATCTTCGGGTATTTTCTTTCCTTTCTTCCCCTCTTCAATTTGATCTCCACTGCAGTCCTTAAAAAAAACATTTCCTGCTAAGTGGCTTCTTATTTGTCTTTGTCAATCTGAGGTTACTGTGCTGTCTGATGTTTATCTACTGGGCAACAATGGATTACACCACCGCAAACACTGTCATCTGCTTTTAATAGCGGGGGAGGGGGGTATATTCACTTGTGTGAGGACATTTCTGCAGGACAAATTAAACCGTGTTATGATTTCAATCACTCTCTGGGCAGGCGGCCAGGTCACACCGGGATCTCTCTGGATTCTCTCTCTCTCTCTTTGAGTTATTACAGAAAGCTACAGGCTCCTTTTATGTGAGTCAATCGTCCCTACGTCTCTCTCAGGGGAAATGTGTTTTTACAAGTCATCTCCTGTGTAAAACACCTGTACTGAGCAACAGGCCTCATTGTTTTCCTCTTAGCTGTCGTAAAGACTGAGAGACCAAAGAGACAACGGCGCGGCAGGCTTGCTGAATCACTCACCCTTCCTGGCGCCACCCGGCTGACTGACAAGTTCCTGTCAGAAGCACTCCGTCAGGAGGTATGCCTCCCAAATGCCACCCCTATTCCCTATGTAGTGCACTACTTTTTACCAGGGCCCATATGGTTCCGGTCAAAAGTAGTGCACTAGGTAGGGATTAGGGTGCAATCCTGGGCGAACTCAGTCGAGGTGTGTTTGACCAGAGATTCCAGATGCTAGTCATTCTTACAACCAGGAGTTACTGGAGTTTTGTTCAGCTAAACATTGTTTTTGAATACTAGTACACTGAGAATAGCTTATAATATGTAAATATTGTATTCTATTCAATTCCACCATTTTCATGAATTGGGATAATTATTTTGATAATCACATATTTAACCCCCCCATGTAGATAAATTGATCTGTATTCAGAGTGAATACTTTCCACTACTCGATATAGCTGGCTGACACTGTATAACCCATACCCTCTATAACCTATACCATCTTTAACCCATACTCTCTATAACCCATACCCTCTATAACGCCATACCCTCAATAACCCATACCCTCTATAACCCCATACCCTCTATAACCCATACCCTCTATAACCCATACCCTCTATAACCCCATACCCTCTATAACCCATACCCTCTATAACCTATACCATCTTTAACCCATACTCTCTATAACCCCATACCCTCTATAACCCTATACCCTCTATAACCCATGCCCTCTATAACCCATACCCTCTATAACCCCATACCCTCTATAACCCATACCCTCTATAACCTATACCATCTTTAACCCATACCCTCTATAACCCCATACCCTCTATAACCCCATACCCTCTATAACCCCATACCCTCTATAATCTATACCATCTTTAACCCATACCCTCTATAACCCCATACCCTCTATAACCTATACCATCTTTAACCCATACCCTCTATAACCCCATACCCTCTATAACCCCATACCCTCTATAACCTATACCATCTTTAACCCATACCCTCTATAACCCCGTACCCTCTATAACCCCGTACCCTCAATAACCCATACCCTCAATAACCCATACCCTCTATAACCCCATACCCTCTATAACCCCATACCCTCTATAACCCCATACCCTCTATAACCCCATACCCTCTATAACCCATACCCTCTATAACCCCATACCCTCTATAATCCATACCCTCTATAACCCCATACCCTCTATAACCCCATACCCTCTATAATCTATACCATCTTTAACCCCATACCCTCTATAACCCCATACCCTCTATAACCCATACCCTCTATAACCCCATACCCTCTATAACCCCATACCCTCTATAACCCATACCCTCTATAACCCATACCCTCTATAACCCATACCCTCTATAACCCCATACCCTCTATAACCCCATACCCTCTATAACCCATACCCTCTATAATCTATACCATCTTTAACCCATACCCTCTATAACCCCATACCCTCTATAACCTATACCATCTTTAACCCATACCCTCTATAACCCCATACCCTCTATAACCTATACCATCTTTAACCCATACCCTCTATAACCCCATACCCTCTATAACCCCATACCCTTAATAAACCCATACCCTCTATAACCCATACCCTCTATAACCCATACCCTCTATAACCCCATACCCTCTATAACCCATACCCTCTATAACCCCATACCCTCTATAACCCATACCCTCTATAACCCATACCCTCTATAACCCATACCCTCTATAAACCCATACCTTTTGACACACAAAAGAGTGACTTGCTTTTTCCCCTTCCTGTGTTAAATAGAAATGTTAGTGTTTTCCTAAACGGCCAGAGAATATTGTAAAGTTATGGATTAGTTGTCATGTTTGGCGGGCTTTTATTGATGGCGGGAGAATGTGAAAGTAGCTCGCGACCTGAATGTAAAGATCAGGATTTATTGCCCAGAATCTCTTGAACAATTTTATCAAAAGCCCATTCCACTGTGAAATTCTTTTCTCCCATAAATCAACGGTGGGGATCTATCAGTGGACAGTAGTGAGAGATAGATGAGCGCTGGGATGAGAGGGTCAGCACACATTTTTCACTGGCCCTCCCGGTCAGAGAGCCGAGCACAGAGCGGCGGCTCCGGCTACTTCTTCACTTTTATGAATTGGTATTTTACTGACTGGCTGCATGTGCCTTCTCTTTCTGCGGTGGTTTTAATTTGTTTAAAGCTCTTTCATAATACGGAGGGGTCAAAAATCCTAGATAGTTTAGACTTTTTGCACATAAAATAATGTATTGATTGTTAAAGCACTGGTGCATTGGGTTCCTGGCTCCTATTCAGATAAACGCAAACTTTTGAGAAATGATTCAGAAAACATGTATCCACCTCTTGGGTATTAATATCCCTGGATATACACTTTGTTGGGTAGCAGACGTACACAGTGTCAAGAATCTTTACTAATATATGTATTGTATTTTACATATATCTTAGATCCCAGGAAGAGTAGCGGTTGCCTTGGCAACAGCTAAAGTGGATTCTAATAAAATATCAACTACAACGGAGAGTTTTGAATGCATAAAACAAGGGATAGATAAATTGTTTTATCATAGCCAGTGATTGACATTGTTATCGTCAGGCAGAAATGCTAAAAAGATGAATTGCTCTATGGAAAAGAAGAGCTTACATGTAGGATCAACCCACTGGGGTTGTTTCCACGGCAACGTTGTTTCCCACGTCATTTCAATGTAATGATGTTGAACCAACATGCAATAGACGTTGAATTGATGTATATGCCGAGTGGGAAGGCCCTACTAGGGAAATAACTATGTTGAGGCACGGCCATTATAATGGTCAAATTTAGCTGTATAAATATGCAGATTGATATTTCTCAGATGTACAGTTGAAGTCGGAGGTTTACATACACTTAGGTTGGAGTCATTAAAACTCGTTTTTCAACCACTCCACACATTTCTTCTTAACAAATTATAGTTTTGGCAAGTCGGTTAGGACATCTACTTTGTGCATGACACAAGTAATTTTCCAACAATTGTTTACAGACAGATTATTTCACTTATAATTCACTGTATCACAATTCCAGTGGGTCAGAAGTTAACATACACTACGTTGACTGTGCCTTTAAACAGCTTTTTAAAATTCCAGAAAATTATGTCATGGCTTTAGAAGCTTCTGATAGGGTAATTGACATAATTTGAGTCAATTGGAGGTGTACCTGTGGATGTATTTCAAGGCCTACCTTCAAATTCAGTGCCTCTTTGCTTTACATCACGGGAAAATCAAAAGAAATCAGCCAAGACCTCAGATTTTTTTTTTTACTAGGATTACATTTCAGGAATTGTGAAAAACTGAGTTTAAATGTATTTGGCTAAGGTGTATGTAAACTTCCGACTTCATCTGTACATGGTTTGTTTGTTCCTTAGGAACATTTAGGGGGTTTTTACATCTTACAAAATACACTACATGACCAAAAGTATGTAGACACCTGCTTGTGGAACATCTCATTATAAAATCATGGACATTAATATGGAGTTGGTCCCCCTTTTGCTGCTAAAACAGTCTTCACTCTTCTGGGAAGTCTTTCCACTCGATGTTGGAACATTGCTGCAGGAACTTACATCCATTCAGCCACAAGAGCATTAGTGAGGTCAGACACTGATGTTGGGTGATTGGGCCTGGCTCGTAGTCGGCGTTCCAATTCATCCTAAAGGTGTTCGGTTAGGTTGAGGTCAGGGCTCTGTGCAGGCCAGTCAAGCTCTTCCACACCGATCTCAACAAACCATTTCAGTATGAACCTCGCTTTGTGCATGGGGGCATTGCCATGCTGAAACAGGAAAGGGCCTTCCCCAAACTTTTGCCACAAAGTTGGAAGCACAGAATCTTCTAGAATGTCATTATTTGCCATAACATTAAGATTTCCCTTCACTGGAACTAAGGGGACTAGCCCGAACCATGAAAAACAGCCCCAGACCATTATTCCTCCTCCACCAAACTTTACAGTTGGCACTATGTATTAGGGCAGGTAGCGTTATCCTGGCATCCGCCAAACCCAGATTTGTTCGTCGGACTGCCAAATGGTGAAGCGTGTTTCATCACTCCAGAGAATGCGTTTCACTGCTCCAGAGTCCAATGGTGGCGAGCTTTACACCACTCCAGCCAACGCTTGGCATTGTGCATGGTGATCTTAAGCTTGTGTGCCACTGCTCGGCTATGGTAACCTATTTCATGAAGCTCCTGACGAACAGTTATTGTGCTGACTTTGCTTCCAGAGGCAGTTTGGAACTCGGTAGTGAGTGTTGCAACCAAGGACAGGCGATTTATACGAGCTTCAGCACTCGGCCGTTCTGTGAGTTTGTGTGGCCTACCTGAGTCGTTGTTGCTCCTAGACATTTCCACTTCACAATAACAGCACTTACAGTTGACCAGGGCAGCTCTAGCAGCGCAGAAATTTGACGAACTGCCTTGTTTGGAAAGGTGGCATCCTATGAAGGTGCCACGTTGAAAGTCACTGAGCTCTTCAATAAGGCCATTCTACTGCCAATGTTTGTCTATGGAGACTGCATGGCGGTGTGCTAGATTTTATACACCTGTCAGCAACAGGGATTTCCACATACTTTTGTATATACTGTATAGTGTAATATATACAGGATGTAGTGATTCCTTCCACCATTAGTTGTGGTCTTGAATAAATATCTGTTTGTTGGAATATATAGACAGATTTTCCCCCATTCCCTTTTCTCATTAATTGTGAGTGTATCAAATAATCCTGCTTTTCAAGAACATGGACACATTGATATGCAGCCATTTCAGAAATACTATTGTTCTGACCATGAGATTCCCTACTCACTTTTCCCTTGGTTTGATGGATTTATTACTTTATCATTACTCTCAGTGCTCTGTTTGTTACGTCTACACATATAGCCCAACCACCCAATCCTGCTTGATTGAAGGGCTTCATTTCCTATGCGGCCATGTAAAGTAGACGCCTTGAAATAGCACTGTGACCTTGTCTGATCAATTTCCCCCCTGACAGACAGACAGACACCCCTCACACAGATAGGATTTCTCTGATAGCTTCATCTCATAGTGAGACTTGGGGCGATGTGGTTCTGTACACTGGGTTAATACAGAGTGGCATGTTCATCAACCTAAACTACTCGTGCTACTGTTATCACGTGTTTCTATGTAATGTATCATTGTCTTTCAACTTCTGTTTTAGCATAATGCACAGTATGCCACAAAAACTGTGAGTCAGATGTATCTACGCTAGTCTTCGGAGAAATCCTTGGATAACACTGCAATGGTACACACGTGCGCACAAACACACACACACGTGCGCACAAACACACACACACGTGCACACACACAAACGCCCACAAACACATACACACATGTGCACATGTACACAGGCGCGCCCAAACACACAACACACACAAGCAGGTTGACATTTATTGTCATGAATCTTGCCCTGGAGGCAGAACTGAGTTATTTTCCCTAGATGGGCCAGCTGCAAAGTTAATATTGTAAAAATGTATGAAAAAAAACGAGGCTATAGTGTTAGGCATTTGGGTTAGCAGAGTGGTTAGGGTTAGTGTTAGGCATTAGGGTTAGCAGAGTGGTTAGGGTTAGGCATTAGGGTTAGCAGAGAGGTTAGGGTTAGGTTAAAATCAGATTTTATGACTTTGTGGCTGTGCCAGCTAGATACCACTCTGCAGAGCTGCCTCCAGAACAAGATTCATGATGAAAAACACTAACCTGCCACACACACACATCATGACCCATCCCGTAAAATGCAACAGTGGTAAAATGGCTCCAGCAGTGTTGTCAGGTGACATTGTTGGCATACTTGCTTCCTGAGCCAGAGGGGACAGAAGTGGAGTGGTGCACTAGAGGGATGAGTGGGCCGCCTGGTGTCGTCTACCTGTCTGATTTACTGTTCTGCTGCATTTGAAGTGGGACAGGAGGAATTCACTCCACTGCTGTCTCCCTGTGATCAAGGCTGCTAGATCCCAGCTCAGGTGAGGCCCCTCGCAGAGCCCATCAACTACTGTCTCTGTCAGACTGACCTGGGTCTCTCACTGCCGCTGGACACTGTGTGTGTGTGTGTGTGTGTCTGGTGTGTGTCTGTGTGTGTGTGTGTTAATCCACAAATCCATGAATTAGAACGCACACACCAGACACACACAAGCACACAACCACATTAGGATATCTAGTCCAACGAGCCAAAACAACAGTCCAGATGTGAACTGAAACACCATTGCAGAGCTGTAAAAGGTGAGTGTGTGTAGTGAGAGAGCAGCCCGGAGCGTTTAGTACTGTAGTGTTTTAACCTGCTGTGAACTGGGAGACCAGACAGAGGGGGAGAGCCTGGCGTCAGCCATGTTTCTCTCTGTTGTCAGACCTGTTCTCTTCAGCACTAGAGACACAAGCCAATACATGCTGCTACATCTATAAGTCTTTCAGAATGAAGTTTCCTTACCACTTGGAGCTGTGTGAATTTCCCTTTTGAACGATTGGCTACATAGTTAACAACACTTCCAAAACAATGTTCATAGTGTAACTACAACGTTTTGGAATTTGGATATGGGATAGCATAACCTGTTCTGAGAACAGAATATTTCACGTGATTCGATTTATAATATGTTTCATCTTATTGCGAAACACAAATTAAATTCCTTCAGAATATTATTGAAAGTTAACAGATGTACCTAAACGATGTTCTGAAGGACCTTAAATCTGGTATTTTTCATAAAGACATTTTTTTTAAATAAATATACATAACATATATATTTCCATTGGTGAATCATTTTCTAAAATGTATCTTCACTCCAAGAAGAATGTTGACATCCATCATCACATTGTTAAATCTGCCAACGTATTTTTACAACCTGTTTCTAACAAACCCATCGTAACATGACTCTTGATTCTTCCGGAGCATTCACACACATTTGGCAATGCACTAGACAGCCAATCAAATCAAATCAATCACCGATGGACATATGTTTCCAGACAGCCTGATCTGGGCCACAGTTTGGTTGATTTGAGTCAATCAACAGACACATGGGTCGAAGCCTGCAATCGCTTCAGTCTCCCTCCAAACAAGCACACAGAGAGACACCTGAGCTGTCTAAACCAGGATATCAGATCAGCTAATGGCTAATAGACACGTTATTTCATAGTGGGCTGGATGAAAGGCTGTGATTGCAGGGAGAGCATTTCCATTTTTGTCTCCAAGCAGGAATTTCAGCCACACTGATTCAGAGCCATTAGATACTGAGAGAAAACAGACAGAACACAATCAACAACATCTCTAAAACTTTTTACAGGAAATGAACATCTAACTGACTAACTGATTGGGAACAAGATGCTGGAGTAACAGAGCTGAGCTCTCTTAACAACTTTAATAGCAAAGAAGTAAATTCTGTTTTACCGTAACCAATCAACTGAATGTCCTGTGGATTGTTGGATCATCAGCATTCCTACGGGAGTCATTGTATCTATTTGCATCACAAATATGATGTAGGGGACAGGGTAAATAATATGATTAACATATGTGACACATTCAATCCCATTCATCATGACGTATTTGCTTGTTTGATGCATTTGCATGCAGAATTATGCTTTATCGTTCTTAACAAATAATCCTCCAAACACTAAAATGACATACAGACCAGATTAAAATAAAAAACATTTCTCAACAGTCTTGATATAATGTGTCTGAATTCATTTAAATGTATAGTAATTTCCAGTAAGTCATTCATATAGAACTAAATTAGTCATGGACTGTAGAGAAACCGGTCTCCAGGCTGCTCCGTCTTTCTCTCTCTCTGTCTCTCTCTCTCTATCTCTCTCTATATCTCTGTCTGTCTCTCTCTCTCTGTCTCTGTGCACCCTCAGCCTGTCTGTCTACTGAGGGGGGATATGACATTGGAAATTGCCAAGGTGAAACATTTGGGATTAAAGAAATGACTGAGATTGATTAAGAAATGCAAACACAGTCTTGTAAAAATGGTGGCATAAAGGTGATACCATACTAACTTATGGTTGGTGGAATTAAGTGATTGCTTTAAGGTCATTTATTTTGCAGGTCTGTATGTAGGAAATGAGTCTAGAGGGGTGAATTCTTCCTTAATATGGCATGTTTCATCCTAAATCCTAATCATACTACACTGTTGCTACTACAGAATAACACAAAAAATGTATCTTCCAGTAGTGAGGGGGACTTTATAATTCTCTTACAATAATTTATTACTGCTGTGGGTCTATGATGGGTTCGTAAAGTGTGTAAATGCAGGTAGAGACTGATTACAGACATCTCTGCTGCTTGTCGTTTGGTATCACCACCACAAAGTGTTACATTATTCCCGTCCTCTGGAACTTATTTTGATACAGGTTTCTAAGCAACAAGATGTTTAGCTTGCTTTGTTGTTGTGCTGTACTTTTCCAGTTCATAATGTACACATGTCTGGAATGCTGTTTCAGCCAATCAGCATCCAGGATCCAAATGACGTTTTCTATGTATTTTAAATCTGTATTTGTTACCCCACCCTCCACTTCCCCATACTGGACTCTCTCTAGTTAGCAGTGAGGAGAAGAGAGCAGTGGTGGGAAAAGTACCCCATTTTCAAACTTAAGTAAAAGTAAAGATACCTTAATAGAAAATTACTCAAGTAAAAGTGAAAGTCACCCAGTAAAATACTAGTTGAGTAAAAGTCTAAAGTAAATGTAATTGATAAAATATATTTAAGTATCAAAAGTAAAAGTATAAATCACAACAACAACAATTCCTTACGTAAAGCAAACCAAACGGCACCACATTCTTGTTTTTTTAATTTACAGACAGGCAGGGGCATAGTCCAACACTTTTTTACTTTTTTTTTTATTCCACAGTATTTTTACTGAAGTACTTTACATCACTGCGAGAGAGTGACAGTATATGTAGACCGTGGGATGAATTGGTACCAAATGTATTTTGAGTGTACCGTAAATTAGCCTGTCATATCAAAACAAGATTGAAAGCTGGTGATTTTCTTGCCCTGTAACATTGTTTGAGAGAACAGCTTGGCCCCTGCCATGAGCAGGCAGCTAGTTTGACATACTCTTAGGGTCTGCTCCTCAGGAGACCAACAGACACTTTATGTGGGGATTTGAGGCACTGACTTGATAGCACTACTGTACAAAATACACTGTAAAACATTCACACAATATCCACTCAGAGCACCGAGCAGGAGTTGATTTTCTAATTAACACCACCGTACCCCAAAAAGAAACTCACTTAACTGAGTGACACCAAGAAGTTTCAGGGAACGAACAGAATACCAAGTTGTAATTTTAGCAGGGCTACTGTCACATTCCCAGTGGGTCAGAAGTTTACATACACTCAACTAGTATTTGGTAGCATTGCCTTTAAATTTTTTAACTTGGGTGAAACGTTTCAGGTAGCCTTCCACAAGCTTCCCACAATAAGTTGTGTGAATGTTGGTCCATTCCTCCTGACAGAGCTGGTGTAACTGAGTCAGGTTTGTAGGCCTCCTTGCTCGCACACGCTTTTTCAGTTCAGCCCACAAATTTTCTATAGGATTGAGGTCAGGGCTTTGTGATGGCCACTCCAATACCTTGACTTTGTTGTCCTTAGGCCATTTTGCCACAACTTTGGAAGTATGCTTGGGGTCATTGTCCATTTGGAAGACTCATTTGCGACCAAGCTTTAACTTCCTGACTGATGTCTTGAGATGTTGCTTCAATGTATCCACATAATTTTCCTACCTCATGATGTCATCTATTTTGTGAAGTGCACCAGTCCCTCCTGCAGCAAAGCACCCCCACAACATGATGCTGCCACCCACGTGATTCACGGTTGGGATGGTGTTCTTCAGCTTGCAAGCCTCCCCATTTTTCCTCCAAACATAACGATGGTCATTATGTCCAAACAGTTCTATTTTTGTTTCATCAGACCAGAGGACATTTCTCCAAAAAGTACGATCTTTGTCCCCATGTGCAGTTGCAAACCGTAGTCTGACTTTTTATGGCGGTTTTGGAGCAGTGGCTTCTTCCTTGCTGAGCGGCCTTTCAGGTTATGTCGATATAGGACTTGTTTTACTGTGGATATAGATACTTTGGTACTTGTTTCCTCAAGCATCTTCACAAGGTCCTTTGCTGTTGTTCTGGGATTGATTTGCACTTCTCACACGAAGGTACATTCATCTCTAGAAGACAGAACGCGTCTCCTTCCTGAGAGGTATGACGGCTGCGTGGTCCCATGGTGTTTATACTTGCGTACTATTGTTTGTACAGATGAACGTGATACCTTCAGGCATTTGGAAATTGCTCCCAAGGAGAAACCAGACTTGTGGTGGTCTACAATTTTTTTTCTGAGGTCTTGGCTGATTTCTTTTGATTTTCCCATGATGTCAAGAAATGAGGCACTGAGTTTGAAGGTTGGCCTTGAAATACATCCACAGGTACACCTCCAATTGACTCAAATTATGTCAATTAGCATATCAAAAGCTTCTAAAGCCATGACATCACTTTCTGGAATCTTGTTTAAAGGCACGATCAACTTAGTGTATGTAAACTTCTGACCCACTGTAATTTTCATACAGTGAATTATAAGTGAAATAATCTGTCTCTAGACAATTGTTGGACAAATTACTTGTAGATGTTGTCATGACGTTGGCCTGTGGGTAAGGTTTATGACCCCCCCATAAATACCTTTCTCCCTTCCCCTCTCTCTCTGACCCTACTGAAGGACTTGAATAGCCTGTGTTAAATATAGAGAGTCTGGGAACATCAAACAAATGGGGAAAAGGAACCATATTTTGGTAATAAAACCAGTTGGAAATATACTTGATAACGTAATGAGTATGGAGGTCAGTTCATTGTTATCTGGGACATTATGATTGATGACAGGACGACATAAACTGTACCTGAGAAAGTATACACCCTCTAGTTATCAGAGTCACATGGAATTGTTATGCAATTGAAATGTTTGATATTGAAATTGTTTGTTAGGAGATTAAATGTAATTTTAGCTTCCAAATGAGAGAATTGGGTTTTCATAAGGAAAGTGCCCTGCTCGATCAGTGGCCCAACCCTGTGAAGAGACAGGGGTTATAAACGATGAAACACCTCCTTCCCCCCTCTCCACTATATAAGCCTTTGACGAAAAGACATTCTGGAGTTCCAGTACGGGAGGTCTGCAGCCTCTACGTTAGAAGGACACACATGAGAACTAAGCCAACCTCGGCGTGAGCTATGGTATGAACTGGTATGAACTTTGAGCTTATTCACTACAGAAGTGATACTTCCTAGCCGTTGAGTTAGCCGCTGCTAACGTGGGCTAGGAAAGGACGGACGACGGATCCAGTCTAACAACCAGACGAAGATACCACCACGTATCCAATTTACCACCATTGACATTCTTCCACTACAGGAAGATCTGTTGGCCAACCCGGCCAGCATCTACGACCAATCTACCGAAGCGCAGCTCAGAGTAAATATTTATTGCATTTTCCTTTTCCAAATGGGCGGTAATTTAGAATGCATAAGATAATGTATTTACGATAGCATAGCTGCTGTTTCTTTGTTCCTAAATCTTCCCGCTCTTTCATTCAAGCCCAACCCAAGTATACGTAAACTTCCGACTTCAACTGTATATACCAAAGCAGTTTCTTATGAATATTTTGAAGCGAATTTGGAACAGTTTACTGATTCTAAATCTACTATTTGATATCTGTCCTACAGTATTTATGATAATATACACTACCATTAAAAAGTTTGGGGTCACTTACAAATGTCCTTGTTTTCCATGAAAACATACATGAAATGAGTTGCAAAATGAACAGGAAATACAGTCAAGACGTTGACAAGGTTATAAAGAATGGCTTTTTAATTGAAATAATTGTGTCCTACATACTTTGCTTTCATCAAAGAATCCTCCATTTGCAGCAATACAGCCTTGCAGACCTTTGGCATTCTAGTTGTCAATTTTTTGAGGTAATATGAAGAGATTTCACCCCATGCTTCCTGAAGCACCTCCCACAAGTTGGATTGGCTTGATGGGCACTTCTTACGTACCATACGGTCAAGCTGCTCCCACAACAGCTCAGTAGGATTGGGATCCGGTGACTGTGCTGCCACTCCATTATAGACAGAATACTAGCTGACTGCTTCTTCCCTAAATAGTTATTGCATAGTTTGGAGCTGTGCTTTGGGTCATTGTCCTGTTGTAGGAGGAAATTGGCTCCAATTAAGCGCTGTCCACAGGGTATGGCGTTGCGAAATGGAGTGATAGGCTTGCTTCTTCAAGATCCCTTTTACCCTGTACAAATCTCCCACTTTACCACCCCCAAAGCACCTCCAGACCATCACATGCCTCCAACATGCTTGACAGATGGCGTCAAGCATTCTTCCAGCATCTTTTCCTTTTTTCTGCGTCTCACGAATGTTCTTCTTTGTGATCGGAACACCTCAAACTTAGATTTGGCTGTTCATAACACTTTTTTCCAGACTTCCTCTGTCCAGTGTCTGTGTTCTTTTGCCCATCTTAATCTTTTCTTTTTATTGGCCAGTCTGAGATATGGCTTTTTCTTTGCAACTCTGCCTACAATGCGAGCATCCCGGAGTCGCCTCTTCACTGTTGACGTGAAGCCAGCAGCATACCACCCTACATCCCACTGCTGGCTTGCTTCTGAAGCTATGCAGGGTTGGTCCTGGTCAGTCCCTGGATGTGAGACCAGCTGCTGCTGGAAGTGGTGTTGGAGGGCCAGTAGGAGGCACTCTTTCCTCTGGTCTAAAAAATATCCTAATGCCCCAGGCCAGTGATTGGGGACACTGCCCTGTGTAGGGTGCTGTCTTTCGGATGGGATGTTAAACGGGTGTCCTGACTCTCTGAGGTCAATAAAGATCCAATTGCACTTATTGTAAGTGTAGGGGTGTTAACCCTGGTGTCCTGGCTAAATTCCCAATCTGACCCTCATACCATCATGGTCACCTAATCATCCCAAGCTTACAATTAGCTTGTTCATCCCCCTCCTCTGCTGAAACTATTCCCCAGGTTGTTGCTGTAAATGAGAATGTGTTGTCAGTCAACTTACCTGGTAAAATAAAGGTGAAAAATAAAAACTGGTGTTTTGTGGGTACTATTTAATGAAGCTGCCAGTTGAGGACTTGTGAGGCATTTGTTTCTCAAACTAGACACTCTAATGTACTTGTCCTCTTGCTCAGTTGTGCCCCAGGGCCTCCCACTCCTCTTTCTATTCTGGTTAGAGCTAGTTTTCGCTGTTCTGTGAAGGGAGTAGTACACAGTGTTGTACGAGATCTTCAGTTTCTTGGCAATTTCTCGCATGGAATAGCCTTCATTTCTCAGAACATGAATAGACTGACGAGTTTCAGAAGAAATTGCTTTGTTTCTGGCCATTTTGAGCCTGTAATTGAACCCACAAATGCTGATGCTCCAGATACTCAACTAGTCTAAAGAAGGCCGTTTTATTGCTTCTTTAATCAGAACAACAGTTTTCAGCTGTGCTAACATAATTGCAAAAGGGTTTTCTAATGATCAATTAGCCTTTTAAAATGATAAACTTGGATTAGCTAACCCAATGTGCCGTTGGAACACAGGAGTGATGGTTACTGATAATGGGCCTCTGTACGCCTATGTAGATAATCCATTAAAAATCAGCCGTTTCCAGCTACAATAGTCATTTACAACATTAACAATGTCTACACTGTATTTCTGATCAATTTTATGTTATTTTAAATGGACAAAAAAGGTGCTTTTCTTTCAAAAACAAGGACATTTCTAAGCAACCCCAAACTTTTGTGTGGTAGTGTACATGCATGGTCTGAGATGGAAGCATATAGAACAGAGTAGAATAGAATAGAGAAGACCACAGTAGAGTAGAATAGAATAGAGTAGAGTAGAATAGAGTAGAGTAGATCAAAGGAGAATAGAGTAGAATAGAGTAGACCATAGTAGAGCAGAGGAGAATAGAGTAGAGTAGAGCAGAGTAGAATAGAGTACACCATAGTAGAGTAGAGTAGAGTAGAGTAGAATAGAACAGAATAGAGTAGAGCAGAATAGAGTAGAGTGGAACAGAATAGAGCAGATTACAGTAGAGTAGAAGAGAATAGAGTAGAATAGAGTAGAGCACAGTAGAATAGGGTAAAATAGAATAGAGTAGAGTAAAGTAGAGCAAAGTAGAATAGAGTAGAGTAGAGGAGAGTAGAATAGAGTAGAGTAGAGCAGAGTAGAATAGAGCAGAGTAGTGCAGTGTATAGCAGAGTAAAATAGAGTAGAATGGATTAGAGAATAATAGAATAGAATACAGTAGAATAGAGCAGTGTAGAATAGAATAGAGTAGAGTAGAACAGAGTAGAATAGAGTAGAGTAGAATAGAGCAGATTACAGTAGAATAGAATAGAGTAGAATAGAGTAGAATAGAGCAGATTACAGTAGAATAGATTAGAGTAGAGTAGATTAGAGTAGAGCAGAGTAGAATAGAATAGGGCAGAGTAGTGCAGTGTGCAGTGTGGGGCATGCAGTGTGGGGCAGTGTGCAGTGTGGGGCGGCAGGTAGCCTAGTGGTTAGCGTGTTGGACTAGTAACCAGAAGGTTGCAAGATCAAATCCCCGAGCTGACAAGGTAAAAATCTGTTGTTCTGCCCCTGAACAAGGCAATTAACCCACTGTTCCTAGGCCGTCATTGTAAATAAGAATTTGTTCTTAACTGACTTTTTTAAATAAAGGAAAAATAAAAAGAGAGCAGATTACAGTAGAATAGAGTGGAACAGTGCAGATTACAGTAGATTAGAATAGAATAACAGATACACATTTGTGAGAGGACATCAACAGAGTGTTGGAGGCTTCCCTTCCTGTTCCCATAGGGAAGTAAAGCTGATAGATGACTGCTGTGAGATAGATAACCCTACAGTGACTTTGCATTAACATGTGTCAGATAAGAGACTTTCAAGTGTCTGGTGAGAACTAAATAATTAGGTATTGCCGCCTTTAGCATTTGAATGGGTCCTTTAACTCTGAAAGCTCTCATTGTTTTGTGTAACGGCTCGGGCCCTATACCCTCAGTATCAGTTAAGTCTCCTATTGAAGAGAGAATCAGAAGAGAAACGTTTAAATGAAGGATAAGAGGTCCTGGTCTCTTTGTAGGTCAAGAGGCAACGGGACCTGTTTTGTTGCCCATCACTAAATTGTCATTTCAATGGATTACTGAAAGGGCAAACCCTCACATCATGAATAAGATCAAATGTGTCTCACAAGTGCACAGAAGCTCTTTCCCCAAACCCTCATCATTGATCCCAGAGTAGCAAGATAGGCTATCACATGAAGTCAATGACAATCCCAAATGAAGTGTCAACGCGCTAGAGTCAACAGCACCCTGGAGTCAACACTCTAAACAAGCTAATGAAGTGGAGGAGGTTTGGGTCTAATGCAAATCAATTCAATAGACAACAATATAGAGTCAACACACCCTAAACAACAGCCATCAAGCAAATGAAATGGAGGAAGGATCAAGGACAAGGTGCTTCCACCCATCACTAGATCTACGAAGGCTCCAGCGATACTCTACTGTAGGAGACAGCCATGTCCAGACAACTGTAGAGAATACCAACAGACAGCCATGTCCAGACAACTGTAAAGAATACCAACAGACAGCCATGTCCAGACAACTGTAGAGAATACCAACAGACAGCCATGTCCAGACAACTGTAGAGAATACCAACAGACAGCCATGTCCAGACAACTGTAAAGAATACCAACAGACAGCCATATCCAGACAACTGTAGAGTACCAACAGACAGCCATGTCCAGATAACTGTAAAGAATACCAACAGACAGCCATGTCCAGACAACTGTAAAGAATACCAACATGCAGTCATGTCCAGACAACTGTAGAGAATACCAACATGCAGTCCTGTCCAGACAACTGTAAAGAATACCAACAGGCAGCCATGTCCAGACAACTGCAATTTGTAAGTCGCTCTGGATAAGAGCGTCTGCTAAATGACTTAAATGTAAAATGTAAATGTAAAGAATACCAACAGACAGCCATGTCCAGACAACTGTAAAGAATACCAACAGACAGCCATGTCCAGACAACTGTAAAGAATACCAACAGACAGCCATGTCCAGACAACTGTAAAGAATACCAACAGACAGCCATGTCCAGACAACTGTAAAGAATACCAACAGACAGCCATGTCCAGACAACTGTAGAGAACACCAACAGACAGCCATGTCCAGACAACTGTAAAGAATACCAACAGACAGCCATGTCCAGACAACTGTAAAGAATACCAACAGACAGCCATGTCCAGACAACTGTAGAGAATACCAACAGACAGCCATGTCCAGACAACTGTAAAGAACACCAACAGACAGCCATGTCCAGACAACTGTAGAGAATACCAACAGACAGCCATGTCCAGACAACTGTAGAGAATACCAACAGACAGCCATGTCCAGACAACTGTAAAGAATACCAACAGACAGCCATGTCCAGACAACTGTAAAGAATACCAACAGACAGCCATGTCCAGACAACTGTAAAGAATACCAACAGACAGCCATGTCCAGACAACTGTAAAGAATACCAACAGACAGCCATAGCCAGACAACTGTAGAGTACCAACAGACAGCCATGTCCAGACAACTGTAAAGAATACCAACAGACAGCCATGTCCAGACAACTGTAAAGAATACCAACATACAGTCATGTCCAGACAACTGTAAAGAATACCAACAGGCAGCCATGTCCAGACAACTGTAAAGAATACCAACAGACAGCCATGTCCAGACAACTGTAAAGAATACCAACAGACAGCCATGTCCAGACAACTGTAAAGAATACCAACAGACAGCCATGTCCAGACAACTGTAAAGAATACCAACAGACAGCCATGTCCAGACAACTGTAAAGAATACCAACAGACAGCCATGTCCAGACAACTGTAAAGAATACCAACAGACAGCCATGTCCAGACAACTGTAAAGAATACCAACAGACAGCCATGTCCAGACAACTGTAGAGAACACCAACAGACAGCCATGTCCAGACAACTGTAAAGAATACCAACAGACAGCCATGTCCAGACAACTGTAAAGAATACCAACAGACAGCCATGTCCAGACAACTGTAAAGAATACCAACAGACAGCCATGTCCAGACAACTGTAAAGAATACCAACAGACAGCCATGTCCAGACAACTGTAGAGAATACCAACATACAGCCATGTCCAGACAACTGTAAAGAACACCAACATACAGCCATGTCCAGACAACTGTAAAGAACACCAACATACAGCCATGTCCAGACAACTGTAAAGAACACCAACAGACAGCCATGTCCAGACAACTGTAGAGAATACCAACAGACAGCCATGTCCAGACAACTGTAGAGAATACCAACAGACAGCCATGTCCAGACAACTGTAAAGAATACCAACAGACAGCCATGTCCAGACAACTGTAAAGAATACCAACAGACAGCCATGTCCAGACAACTGTAAAGAATACCAACAGACAGCCATGTCCAGACAACTGTAAAGAATGCCAACAGACAGCCATGTCCAGACAACTGTAAAGAATGCCAACAGACAGCCATATCCAGACAACTGTAGAGTACCAACAGACAGCCATGTCCAGACAACTGTAAAGAATACCAACAGACAGCCATGTCCAGACAACTGTAAAGAATACCAACATACAGTCATGTCCAGACAACTGTAAAGAATACCAACAGACAGCCATGTCCAGACAACTGTAGAGAATACCAACAGACAGCCATGTCCAGACAACTGTAAAGAATACCAACAGACAGCCATGTCCAGACAACTGTAAAGAATACCAACAGACAGCCATGTCCAGACAACTGTAAAGAATACCAACAGACAGCCATGTCCAGACAACTGTAGAGAATACCAACAGACAGCCATGTCCAGACAACTGTAGAGAATACCAACAGACAGCCATGTCCAGACAACTGTAGAGAATACCAACAGACAGCCATGTCCAGACAACTGTAAAGAACACCAACAGACAGCCATGTCCAGACAACTGTAGAGATTACCAACAGACAGCCATGTCCAGACAACTGTAGAGAATACCAACAGACAGCCATGTCCAGACAACTGTAAAGAACACCAACAGACAGCCATGTCCAGACAACTGTAGAGAATACCAACAGACAGCCATGTCCAGACAACTGTAGAGATTACCAACAGACAGCCATGTCCAGACAACTGTAGAGATTACCAACAGACAGGCTTGTTTGCACACGGTAGTTGAAGTCATTTAACAACATCACATTACTAGATTGCTGGATCATCATGGTTCGGTCATCCTGACCGTGATAACCAATCAAATCACACTTGCTGGCATGGTTCTGTGAGCAGGTGGTCTACAAATGAGACGACAGGCGTACAGGCCTGTACAATAGCTTTAAACAGGTACCTGAGCAGTCATACAGCCATCTGTACAGCCTGGGGTCCTACAGGGTATTTCAAACATGTACATGGACAGAGAATGTGGTCGCATCCCAAATGGCACCCCATTCCCTATATAGTGCACTACATTTGACCAGGGTCTATAGGGTACCCATGGGGCTCTGATCAAAAGGAGTGCACAATATAGGGACTAGGGTGGCATTTGTAACGCAGCCTGACATATTGACAGGTAGTGTAACTTGTAATGCTGACCCTCACTCTGAGGCAAAAATATGACAGTATTTACAGTATAGCTATTATAAATGAATGAGGTTATGTCAGTGAATTGTTTTCTGCAGTGCAGTTCCATACGTGGTCTTACGGGGGGACAGATTAGGTGGATTTGTTTTGCCTAAAGTGTTAATCAACCCCTAAACCTGTACAGGAGGTCAACGACAGGGCCAAGGCTGTTTGGGGGGTTTTGGAGTAAAGTGTGTCCCTGTCGAGGGTGGTGTGGTTGATCATCTGTTCATAGATACACTCAGAAAAAAGGCTTCCAAAATGGTTCTTTGGCTGTCCCCATAGGAGAACCCTTTGAAGGACTCTTTTTGGTTCCAGATAGAACTCTTTTTGGTTCCATGTAGAACCCTCTGTGGAAAGGGGGGTTCTACATGGAACCCAAAAGGATTCTACCCTTTTAGGTTCTAGAGAGCTCCTTTTCTCTAAGAGTTTAGTTTGGTGATAACGTCAGATGGTGTATAATGCCATCCTTAATACTGTAGCTTTAGCTGTACTGAACATGCTGCTTCCTTTTCCCCACAAATAATGAACTAGTGGCTGGTGTTTAGCTGACTAGATAGAGCAAGACCTCCCTGAAGACAGAGACAGGGAGAGAATAAAAAAGTTGAAGACGAAATTAAAAATATAAAGTCAGACTGATAAGTTCCCTGTAACCAAGGACATTAAAAGGCCAGCAAAGCCACATACTACAGCTGATCTTATAGCCAAACCCTTGTGTAAACACAATATCATTGAGTCATAGGTATAGATACAGGAACTGCAGAGGGTGTCATAAAGCTTACAGCACGTGTCTCTCCTGTCCTGCCACACAGCATTCAACAGAACACAATGATGTCAGCGGTGGCAGATTGGTTTTCCTAATTCACTCCTTTCCCCTGTCTCTACCATTAGGGCCTTGCCTGAACTTCCATTGAATTGACAAATCTTCACTTGGGGGAACTGGGTCGGAGCTGCAGGGAGCCCCAAATTGAATTACATGCACATTTCTCAGTCACAAAGGAGAGCTATCACTAATTAAAACATGTGATTGATGAGACTGACGGTCCATGCTGGAGGAGGATAAATCACGCTCTTCACTTTGCTGCATTGGTTTCTATCTCATCTATCTACAACATTACCCACAGGTTGAGTCAGTGTTGTTTCCATGTCATTTCAACAACAAAAACTCAGTCTTTCCTTCTGATGACGTTGAATCAACATGGAAAACTGATTCAAGTCATCAACGTGATGGATTTTGGAGAATTTTCCTCCTTTTTTTCCACCTCAAAAAATATATATTTTGGTATTTTATACATGATGATGTGGCTGGTGACACTTTGCTTCTTGAATGCCCAATATCTTAAAAACTTGACTGCTGACATGCAACACATTTTGGGACTGTATGAACAGTGGATTTGGGACTGGATTTTCCCTTTAAACCTAAATCCAGTGACATGGTACACATTTTTGTTGATTTCACTTTTTAATTCATGTTAGTTGACAAAAAGGTAATTTTTAAAATCAAAACTACATCTCATGCATTGGTTTCCATCTCCTCTCCTTGGTCAAAACAGAGCCAAACTACTGAAAAAGGATCACTGTGTATGTGCGGGTGAGTGAGCGCAAGAATTCAGTGCAAAATACACTGAGTGTACAAAACATTAAGAACACCTGCTCTTTCCATGACAGACTGACCAGGTGAATCCAGGTGAAATCTATGATCCCTTATTGATGTCACTTGTTAAATTCACTTCAAATCAGTGTAGATTTAGGGGAGGAGACGGGTTAAAGAAGGATTTTTAAGCCTTGAGACAATGGAGACATGGATTGTGTATGTGTGCCATTCAGAGGGTAAATGGGCAAGACAAAGATTTAAGTGCCTTTGAATGGGGTATTGTAGTAGGTGCCAGGTGCACCGGTTTGTGTCAAGAACTGCAATGGTTCTGGGTTTTTCACGCAGCACACATGTCAAACTCATTCCACAGGGGGTGAGTATCTGCTCCTTTTCGCTCCTCCCTTGTACTTAAATGATGAATTAAGGTCACTAATTAGCAAGGAACTTCCCTCACCTGGTTGTCTAGGGATTAATTGAAACAAAAAAACAAAAACCTGCAGACACTCGGCCCTCCGTGGAATGAGTTTGACACCCCTCCTTGTAGAGTCCATGCCCCGATGAATTGAGGCTGTTCTGATGGCAAAATGTATGTATTCTTCAGTGAGACAACAGAAACAAATAAACCAAATATGATTTGAAACTTCTCTTGTGTAGGTTTATACTGAGATAGTTTATAAAGGAGATACACGGGAGAGTCCATTGTATATAATAGTGACCTGCTTTCTACACCCATGCTCTTAATTATGTTACCCAACAGGAACTCTGACCCAGTAAAAAGGCAAGCTATTAAACCACCGTCCAGGGACAGCACTTAGTGTGTAATCACTGTCTGTCTAATGGCTTTAGAACTGAGCTAATGGCACACATAAACACACACACACACACACACACACACACACACACACACACACACACACACACACACACACACACACACACACACACACACACACATACACACATACACACACACACACGTACATGCACACACTTCCTATTCTCTGTACCTGCAGCTCTCTGATCAGTGATGTCTGTCCTGTCCTCTGTAGCTACCTGTAGCTCTCTGATCAGTGATGTCTGTCTGTCCTGTCCTCTGTAGCTACCTGCAGCTCTCTGATCAGTGATATATGTCTGTCCTGTCCTCTGTAGCTACCTGCAGCTCTCTGATCAGTGATGTCTGTGTGTCCTGTCCTCTGTAGCTACCTGCAGCTCTCTGATCAGTGATGTCTGTCTGTCCTGTCCTCTGTACCTGCAGCTCTCTGATCAGTGATGTCTGTCCTGTCCTCTGTAGCTACCTGTAGCTCTCTGATCAGTGATGTCTGTCTGTCCTGTCCTCTGTAGCTACCTGCAGCTCTCTGATCAGTGATATATGTCTGTCCTGTCCTCTGTAGCTACCTGCAGCTCTCTGATCAGTGATGCATGTCTGTCCTGTCCTCTGTAGCTACCTGTAGCTCTCTGATCAGTGATGTCTGTCCTGTCCTCTGTAGTTACCTGCTGCTCTCTGATCAGTGATATATGTCTGTCCTGTCCTCTGTAGCTACCTGCAGCTCTCTGATCAGTGATGTATGTGTGTCCTGTCCTCTGTAGCTACCTGCAGCTCTCTGATCAGTGATGTCTGTCTGTCCTGTCCTCTGTACCTGCAGCTCTCTGATCAGTGATGTCTGTCCTGTCCTCTGTAGCTACCTGTAGCTCTCTGATCAGTGATGTCTGTCTGTCCTGTCCTCTGTAGCTACCTGCAGCTCTCTGATCAGTGATATATGTCTGTCCTGTCCTCTGTAGCTACCTGCAGCTCTCTGATCAGTGATGTCTGTCTGTCCTGTCCTCTGTAGCTACCTGTAGCTCTCTGATCAGTGATGCATGTCTGTCCTGTCCTCTGTAGCTACCTGTAGCTCTCTGATCAGTGGTGTCTGTCTGTCCTGTCCTCTGTAGCTACCTGCAGCTCTCTGATCAGTGATATATGTCTGTCCTGTCCTCTGTAGCTACCTGCAGCTCTCTGATCAGTGATGTCTGTCTGTCCTGTCCTCTGTAGCTACCTGTAGCTCTCTGATCAGTGATGTATGTCTGTCCTGTCCTCTGTAGCTACCTGCAGCTCTCTGATCAGTGATATATGTCTGTCCTGTCCTCTGTAGCTACCTGCAGCTCTCTGATCAGTGATGTATGTATGTCCTGTCCTCTGTCTAACCTCATCAAAGCATGCTTGGAACGCTCTGCTCTAATTGGCCAGCTAAGCTGAGGCCTTATGTGAGAGAGAGACCACAATGAACCTCAGGGGTGCTATTTGAGACACAGCCTATTCCCTATGTCGTGCACTATTTCTTGCACTACATAATAGTGCACTACATCGTCCCATAGGGCTCCCTGTTCCAAAGTCCAAAATGTACTCTATGTAGGGAATAGGGTGTAATTTGGGACACAGGCTCAGTAATTCTCTATCTATCTATCTATCTATCTATCTATGACTGAATTATAAACAAGGTGCCAATCTTTTCCATTCATGTGGGGATGAGGCCTATAGATTTCTCCGAATGTATATAGGATCTGAATTATTGACTCTAACCCTAACCCTAACCCTTTTGAGGGAGGAAAGTGGCTGGATAGCTGGAAAAACCTTTCCTGGAATTCTGATTATTTCATCAATGTGGTTTATCAGTCCAATTCATAAAAATTGTGTAAACATGGTTGAATGCAATGTACTTTATCAACACAACACTTAAATTAATTTACCATAAAGTACCGGAAGTGATTCAAAAGTCAATTTTCAGAGGTGGCTATCAAGTAATCAACAATCAGTACTCTCCTGTGATAACCTATGTCATAACCAGAACAACCTCACTCGTCCATTCTGCCTAATTTTCCTAGCTAGCCTCCTGCCTCTCCGAGGTGGACCATTCCAGTGGTGGCTATCTAGCTAGCCTCCTGCCTCTCCTAGGTGGACCATTCCAGTGGTGGCTAGGGAGCTAGGCTCCTGCCTCTCCTAGGTGAACCATTCCAGTGGTGGCTATCTAGCTAGCCTCCTGCTTCTCCTAGGTGGACCATTCCAGTGGTGGCTATCTAGCTAGCCTCCTGCCTCTCCTAGGTGGACCATTCCAGTCGTGGCTATCTAGCTAGCCTCCTGCCTCTCCTAGGTGGACCATTCCAGTGGTGGCTATCTAGCTAGCCTCCTGCCTCCTACTGTAGGTGGACCATTTACAGTTGTAGCTAGCTAGCTAGCCTCCTGCCTCTCCTAGGTGGACCATTCCAGTGGTGGCTATCTAGCTAGCCTCCTGCCTCTCCTAGGTGGACCATTTGCAGTTGTAGCTAGCTAGCCAGCCTCCTGTCTGTCCTAGGTGAACCATTCCAGTGGTAGCTAGCTAGCTAGCCTCCTGCCTCTCCTAGGTGGACCATTCCAGTGGAAGCTAGGTAGCTAGCCTCCTGCCTCTCCTAGGTGGACCATTCCAGTGGTGGCTAGCTAGCTAGCCTCCTGCCACTGCTGTTTCTGTCTTTGGACCCTCACAATAATTTGGCACCTCTTTAAAAGCGGCATGCAAGTCTGATCCTGTCAGTGGGGTTGGTTTTGTTCCTGCAGCCAATTAGCGGGTCCTGCCCTAGCCTGCAGCTAAAAAGAGTCTAATGGCCTGGGTATCCACCTGATAGGTGCAAGAGACAACTACCCACTGGGCTTTCATTTCACAGGAGGGGGTGGAGGAGGGGGAGACTTCTGAGCTTTTCACCATTACACAGGACTTCATTGTGACTGCTGGCCGTTTGATCTTAAAATAATTTACTTAATGATCTCACCGCGGGAGCAATTGGTGCTGCTCGATTAGTCTGCAAGGTCTAATGGACATGGGAAGAAATAGGAGGAAGGAGGGAGGGAGGGAAGGAAGGAGAGAGGGAGAAAGGGGGGACAGCACAGTGAAGGGCTAAATGCTACCATTTTGAAACCTTGGGGAGCGATATTTTCTAGCGTCATGGAGAGACTGAGTTGTGACTGTGATCAGGGCTTCCAGGTACATTTCTCTTCTTCTGAAAATAAATGTTACTGTTTTTTAAATATCTAACAGGAAGACAATGTGTAGAGTCAAAGCAGTTTATTAATGATCAGATTGAAAATATTGGAAATATGTGGCTTCCAAACTGGGTAAAAATAATCACCTTTTAAAGACGATCACCAAAAACCATGACCTGTGTGGTGTCTAACCTGGGTTAAAATAATCCCCTTTTAAAGACAATCACCAAAAACCATGACCTGTGTGGTGTCTAACCTGGGTAAAAATAATCACCTTTTAGAGAAAATCACCAAAAACCATGACCTGTGTGGTGTCTAACCTGGGTTAAAATAATCACCTTTTAGAGAAGATCACCAAAAACCATGATCTGTGTGGTGTCTAACCTGGGTAAAAATAATCACCTTTTAGAGAAGCTCACCAAAAACCATGACCTGTGTGGTGTCTAACCTGGGTAAAAATAATCACCTTTTAGAGAAGCTCACCAAAAACCATGACCTGTGTGGTGTCTAACCTGGGTAAAAATAATCACCTTTTAGAGAAAATCACCAAAAACCATGACCTGTGTGGTGTCTAACCTGGGTAAAAATAATCACCTTTTAGAGAAGATCACCAAAAACCATGACCTGTGTGGTGTCTAACCTGGGTTAAAATAATCACCTTTTAGAGAAGATCACCAAAAACCATGATCTGTGTGGTGTCTAACCTGGGTAAAAATAATCACCTTTTAGAGAAGATCACCAAAAACCATGATCTGTGTGGTGTCTAACCTGGGTAAAAATAATCACCTTTTAGAGAAAATCACCAAAAACCATGATCTGTGTGGTGTCTAACCTGGGTAAAAATAATCACCTTTTAGAGAAGATCACCAAAACCCATGACCTGTGTGGTGTCTAACCTGGGTTAAAATAATCACCTTTTAGAGAAGATCACCAAAAACCATGATCTGTGTGGTGTCTAACCTGGGTAAAAATAATCACCTTTTAGAGAAAATCACCAAAACCCATGACCTGTGTGGTGTCTAACCTGGGTAAAAATAATCACCTTTTAGAGAAAAGACCACCTGTGTGGTGTCTAACCCTGACATAATACATTCCACATTGACCTGTAGAACATGTCTTTGTTTGATGCTTCCCTGCCCTGTTCCAGCCCAATACATTGTCAGAAGAGGATCTTGGTTGGGTTTTGTCAGGCTAGAGCGATAGTGAATCACGTACGGTAATGAGGGGGATAACTAGTACACCGGCGCCCCCGTTATTAAAATAATTACATTTATGATCAGGATTTCCCCTGACGATTCCCCCCGTTTTATGGAATTCAATGATCAGCAATTAAGTTTAATGGGGAAGTTTAGAACTCATTTTAGTTCACAGGGGCAAATTGAATTAAGAGCGCCACATAATTGCAATAACACTGATTCGTCTCCCTGTTAACAAGGAACACCGGATGACTTAATAGAAAATTAAAACACTGTAATTTAACCTTTCGCTGTGTTGTACATACAGTGTGTCTAACTTAGCGGTAGGATCCGGTCTTTTCTTCAGGAGCACTGCAGAGCTGGTAATGAATACTTCCACCTATAGAGACACACAAAGGAATCACTATTAATAAAGACTTCTCACCTTTATTGTGCAACGTATAAAGATACTATTATTTTACATTCATTACAGCTGGGCTAAGAGCAAACATTTATTCAAACGTGAAAGGAAAAACAAGAGAGGGAAACATAGAAAATGATGACCTCAAGCACTAGGCGTTTGGGGTCACAGAGGAGAGAAGAGTTGAAAAGGTCATTGGACTAGTACTGTCCAATGAGGAGCCTGGAACTATGTATCTGCCACGGGGCCAGAAAGGCCTTCTAACTGACCCCTGTCCTTGGTCGGAATAAGCAGAGGGAAGGGGGAAGGGTTGGAGAGACGCACCCATTACAAGATGGTTGGACTCGGGTAAATTGGTGCAGTTTATAGCAATCCCTCTGGCAAAGAAAGAGGAGAGAGAGGGGTGGGGGTGGGGTCTAACATAGATGACTGTTATTAAATCACTGAGGAAGGTTGTTAGTGCACGTCAAGTTGTTTGCAACATGTCATGACAAAACCCAGACTCACTCAACCCATTCATTTGCACTAAAGTCTCCACAGTCACATTTTCTGAATGGAATTTTTTTGATAGGCACATAATCTGATGACATCACATTTGATCGACATTAATGTAATGTGGAAGCTGCCAGTTGACTGACTAGGTTACCGTAGCAATAATTCATAGACATTGTAAACGATTTAGAAATCAAAATGGTTTGCCTGCACAAATGGTTTTATGGCAATGTACAGAAAAATGTGAACATGTGTACATTTTGTACAATATTGTTCTGTTTCACAGTTGTAATATCTAGGCTGCTATAGGGACTTAATAGACTAAGAAAGGGGAACAAGTTCATTAAAAAACAAAAGGATAAGTCAACAACACAGTAACAATAAGTCAACAACACAGTAACAATAAGTCAACAACAAGATTAACAATAAGTCAACAACACAGTAACAATAAGTCAACAACACAGTAACAATAAGTCAACAACACATTAACAATAAGTCAACAACACAGTAACAATAAGTCAACAACACATTAACAATAAGTCAACAACACATTAACAATACGTCAACAGCACAGTAACAATAAGTCAACAACACAGTAACAATAACTCAACAACACAGTAACAATAAGTCAACAACACAGTAACAATAAGTCAACATCAGAGTAACAATAAGTCAACAACACATTAACAATAAGTCAACAACACAGTAACAATAAGTCAACAATACATTAGCAGTAAGTCAACAACACAGTAACAATAAGTCAACAACAAAGTAACAATAAGTCAACAACACAGTAACAATAAGTCAACAATACATTAGAAATAAGTCAACAACACAGTAACAATAAGTCAACAATACATTAGCAATAAGTCAACAACACAGTAACAATAAGTAAACAACACAGTAACAATAAGTCAACAACACAGTAACAATAAGTCAACAACACAGTAACAATAAGTCAACAATACATTAGCAATAAGTCAACAACACAGTAACAATAAGTCAACAACACAGTAACAATAAGTCAACAATACATCAGAAATAAGTCAACAACACAGTAACAATAAGTCAACAACACAGTAACAATAAGTCAACAACACAGTAACAATAAGTCAACAAAACAGTAACAATAAGTCAACAGCACACTAACAATAAGTCAACAACACATTAACAATAAGTCAACAGCACAGTAACAATAAGTCAACAACACACTAACAATAAGTCAACAACACAGTACCAATAAGTCAACAACACAGTAACAATAAGTCAACAACACATTAACAATAAGTCAATAACACAGTACCAATAAGTCAACAACACACTAACAATAAGTCAACAACACAGTAACAATAAGTCAACAATACATTAGCAGTAAGTCAACAACACAGTAACAATAAGTCAACAACACAGTAACAATAAGTCAACAATACATTAGAAATAAGTCAACAACACAGTAACAATAAGTCAACAATACATTAGCAATAAGTCAACAACACATTAGCAATAAGTCAACAACACAGTAAAAATAAGTCAACAACACAGTAACAATAAGTCAACAACACAGTAACAATAAGTCAACAACACAGTAACAATAAGTCAACAATACATTAGCAATAAGTCAACAACACAGTAACAATAAGTCAACAACACAGTAACAATAAGTCAACAACACAGTAACAATAAGTCAACAATACATTAGAAATAAGTCAACAACACAGTAACAATAAGTCAACAACACAGTAACAATAAGTCAACAACACAGTAACAATAAGTCAACAGCACACTAAGAATAAGTCAACAACACATTAACAATAAGTCAACAGCACAGTAACAATAAGTCAACAACACAGTACCAATAAGTCAACAACACAGTAACAATAAGTCAACAACACATTAACAATAAGTCAACAACACAGTACCAATAAGTCAACAACACAGTAACAATAAGTCAACAACACAGTAACAATAAGTCAACAGCCCACTAACAATAAGTCAACAACACAGTAACAATAAGTCAACAACACAGTAACAATAAGTCAACAGCACACTAACAATAAGTCAACAACACATTAACAATAAGTCAACAGCACAGTACCAATAAGTCAACAACACAGTAACAATAAGTCAACAACACAGTAACAATACGTCAACAGCCCACTAACAATAAGTCAACAATACATTAGCAATAAGTCAACAGCACAGTAACAATAAGTCAACAACACAGTAACAATAAGTCAACAGCCCACTAACAATAAGTCAACAACACAGTAACAATAAGTCAACAACACAGTAACAATAAGTCAACAGCACACTAACAATAAGTCAACAACACATTAACAATAAGTCAACAGCACAGTAACAATAAGTCAACAACACACTAACAATAAGTCAACAACACATTAACAATAAGTCAACATACATTAACATTAAGTCAACAACACAATAACAATAAGTCAACAAGACATTAACAATAAGTCAACAACACAGTAACAATAAGTCAACAACACATAAACAATAAGTCTACAACACATTAACATTAAGTCAACAACACAATAACAATAAGTCAACAACACAGTAACAATTAGTCAACAACACAGTAACAATAAGTCAACAACACAGTAAAAATAAGTCAACAACACAGTAACAATAAGTCAACAACACAGTAACAATAAGTCAACAACACAGTAACAATAAGTCAACAATACATTAGCAATAAGTCAACAACACAGTAACAATAAGTCAACAACACAGTAACAATAAGTCAACAATACATTAGAAATAAGTCAACAACACAGTAACAATAAGTCAACAACACAGTAACAATAAGTCAACAACACAGTAACAATAAGTCAACAGCACACTAACAATAAGTCAACAACACATTAACAATAAGTCAACAACACATTAACAATAAGTCAACAACACAGTAACAATAAGTCAACAACACAGTAACAATAAGTCAACAGCACACTAACAATAAGTCAACAACACATTAACAATAAGTCAACAGCACAGTAACAATAAGTCAACAACACAGTACCAATAAGTCAACACACAGTAACAATAAGTCAACAACACAGTAACAATAAGTCAACAATACATTAGAAATAAGTCAACAACACAGTAACAATAAGTCAACAACACAGTAACAATAAGTCAACAACACAGTAACAATAAGTCAACAGCACACTAACAATAAGTCAACAACACATTAACAATAAGTCAACAACACATTAACAATAAGTCAACAACACAGTAACAATAAGTCAACAACACAGTAACAATAAGTCAACAGCACACTAACAATAAGTCAACAACACATTAACAATAAGTCAACAGCACAGTAACAATAAGTCAACAACACAGTAACAATAAGTCAACAACACAGTAACAATAAGTCAACAACACATTAACAATAAGTCAACAACACAGTACCAATAAGTCAACAACACAGTAACAATAAGTCAACAACACAGTAACAATAAGTCAACAGCCCACTAACAATAAGTCAACAACACAGTAACAATAAGTCAACAACACAGTAACAATAAGTCAACAGCACACTAACAATAAGTCAACAACACATTAACAATAAGTCAACAGCACAGTAACAATAAGTCAACAACACAATAACAATAAGTCAACAACACATTAACAATAAGTCAACAACACAGTACCAATAAGTCAACAACACAGTAACAATAAGTCAACAACACAGTAACAATACGTCAACAGCCCACTAACAATAAGTCAACAATACATTAGCAATAAGTCAACAGCACAGTAACAATAAGTCAACAACACAGTAACAATAAGTCAACAGCCCACTAACAATAAGTCAACAACACAGTAACAATAAGTCAACAACACAGTAACAATAAGTCAACAGCACACTAACAATAAGTCAACAACACATTAACAATAAGTCAACAGCACAGTAACAATAAGTCAACAACACACTAACAATAAGTCAACAACACATTAACAATAAGTCAACAACACATTAACATTAAGTCAACAACACAATAACAATAAGTCAACAAGACATTAACAATAAGTCAACAACACAGTAACAATAAGTCAACAACACATAAACAATAAGTCTACAACACATTAACATTAAGTCAACAACACAATAACAATAAGTCAACAACACAGTAACAATTAGTCAACAACACAGTAACAATAAGTCAACAACACAGTAAAAATAAGTCAACAACACAGTAACAATAAGTCAACAACACAGTAACAATAAGTCAACAACACAGTAACAATAAGTCAACAATACATTAGCAATAAGTCAACAACACAGTAACAATAAGTCAACAACACAGTAACAATAAGTCAACAATACATTAGAAATAAGTCAACAACACAGTAACAATAAGTCAACAACACAGTAACAATAAGTCAACAACACAGTAACAATAAGTCAACAGCACACTAACAATAAGTCAACAACACATTAACAATAAGTCAACAACACATTAACAATAAGTCAACAACACAGTAACAATAAGTCAACAACACAGTAACAATAAGTCAACAGCACACTAACAATAAGTCAACAACACATTAACAATAAGTCAACAGCACAGTAACAATAAGTCAACAACACAGTACCAATAAGTCAACAACACAGTAACAATAAGTCAACAACACAGTAACAATAAGTCAACAATACATTAGAAATAAGTCAACAACACAGTAACAATAAGTCAACAACACAGTAACAATAAGTCAACAACACAGTAACAATAAGTCAACAGCACACTAACAATAAGTCAACAACACATTAACAATAAGTCAACAACACATTAACAATAAGTCAACAACACAGTAACAATAAGTCAACAACACAGTAACAATAAGTCAACAGCACACTAACAATAAGTCAACAACACATTAACAATAAGTCAACAGCACAGTAACAATAAGTCAACAACACAGTACCAATAAGTCAACAACACAGTAACAATAAGTCAACAACACATTAACAATAAGTCAACAACACAGTACCAATAAGTCAACAACACAGTAACAATAAGTCAACAACACAGTAACAATAAGTCAACAGCCCACTAACAATAAGTCAACAACACAGTAACAATAAGTCAACAACACAGTAACAATAAGTCAACAGCACACTAACAATAAGTCAACAACACATTAACAATAAGTCAACAGCACAGTAACAATAAGTCAACAACACAATAACAATAAGTCAACAACACATTAACAATAAGTCAACAACACAGTACCAATAAGTCAACAACACAGTAACAATAAGTCAACAACACAGTAACAATACGTCAACAGCCCACTAACAATAAGTCAACAATACATTAGCAATAAGTCAACAGCACAGTAACAATAAGTCAACAACACAGTAACAATAAGTCAACAGCCCACTAACAATAAGTCAACAACACAGTAACAATAAGTCAACAACACAGTAACAATAAGTCAACAGCACACTAACAATAAGTCAACAACACATTAACAATAAGTCAACAGCACAGTAACAATAAGTCAACAACACACTAACAATAAGTCAACAACACATTAACAATAAGTCAACAACACATTAACATTAAGTCAACAACACAATAACAATAAGTCAACAAGACATTAACAATAAGTCAACAACACAGTAACAATAAGTCAACAACACATTAACAATAAGTCTACAACACATTAACATTAAGTCAACAACACAATAACAATAAGTCAACAACACAGTAACAATTAGTCAACAACACAGTAACAATAAGTCAACAACACATTAACATTAAGTCAACAACACATTAACAATAAGTCAACAGCACAGTAACAATAAGTCAACAACACACTAACAATAAGTCAACAACACATTAACAATAAGTCAACAACACATTAACATTAAGTCAACAACACAATAACAATAAGTCAACAAGACATTAACAATAAGTCAACAACACAGTAACAATAAGTCAACAACACATTAACAATAAGTCTACAACACATTAACATTAAGTCAACAACACAATAACAATAAGTCAACAACACAGTAACAATTAGTCAACAACACAGTAACAATAAGTCAACAACACATTAACATTAAGTCAACAACACAATAACAATAAGTCAACAACAAGATTAACAATAAGTCAACAACACAGTAACAATAAGTCAACAACACAGTAACAATAAGTCAACAACACATTAACAATAAGTCAACAACACAGTAACAATAAGTCAACAATACATTAGCAATAAGTCAACAACACAGTAACAATAAGTCAACAATACATTAGCAATAAGTCAACAACACAGTAACAATAAGTCAACAATACATTAGCAATAAGTCAACAACACAGTACCAATAAGTCAACAACACAGTAACAATAAGTCAACAACACAGTAACAATAAGTCAACAATACATTAGAAATAAGTCAACAACACAGAAACAATAAGTCAACAACACAGTAACAATAAGTCAAGAACACAGTAACAATAAGTCAACAATACATAAGAAATAAGTCAACAACACAGTAACAATAAGTCAACAATACATTAGCAATAAGTCAACAACACAGTAACAATAAGTCAACAACACAGTAACAATAAGTCAACAATACATTAGAAATAAGTCAACAACACAGTAACAATAAGTCAACAACACAGTAACAATAAGTCAACAACACAGTAACAATAAGTCAACAATACATTAGAAATAAGTCAACAACACAGTAACAATAAGTCAACAATACATTAGCAATAAGTCAACAACACAGTACCAATAAGTCAACAACACAGTAACAATAAGTCAACAATACATTAGCAATAAGTCAACAACACAGTAACAATAAGTCAACAACACAGTAACAATAAGTCAACAACACAGTAACAATAAGTCAACAACACAGTAACAATAAGTCAACAACACAGTAACAATAAGTCAACAATACATTAGCAATAAGTCAACAACACAGTAACAATAAGTCAACAATACATTAACAATAAGTCAACAACACATTAACAATAAGTCAACAACACAGTAACAATAAGTCAACAACACATTAACAATAAGTCAACAACACAGTAACAATAAGTCAACAACACAGTACCAATAAGTCAACAGCACAGTAACAATAAGTCAACAACACAGTAACAATAAGTCAACAGCACAGTAACAATAAGTCAACAACACAGTAACAATAAGTCAACAACACAGTAACAATAAGTCAACAACACAGTAACAATAAGTCAACAACACAGTAACAATAAGTCAACAACACAGTAACAATAAGTCAACAACACAGTAACAATAAGTCAACAACCTTAGCACACAAATGGTGCAGATTTGTTTTTTTTTATCACACATTATGAAACTCACACATAGTTTTAAAAAAGTATTTTGAACTGTGACTTCTTCACCTATAAAATATTATGGATGTTTCTATAAAATATATGTACCTCAGTGAAATATTGCAGTAGTCTCCTGCCAAAACACTCATTCACAAAAACAATCGTAAATCTTATAGCAAAGCCGGAGGGGAATTTCACCACAATGGAATCTTTATTTCTCAACGCCAATTCTCCAGTTGAAGCTAAAGAGCTAAAAAGACCTAGCTCTGCTTTGCATGACAAAAAGGATGTGCTCTCCAAGCTTCAATTACCTTTTAAAGTAGACACCAAAGCAGCATAAGTGGTGGAGAGAGGGCAAACACTAGAGCTGTGAAAAAAAACCTCTCTCCGTTTTGCCTTCTTGATTTTATGTTGTGACTTTCAATACAAATCGGGGGCAAAGGTCAGCTGGGTTACTCCATAAAGAGAGGAGAAGCTAAGCGGTATGTTGAACACTAGCCTACACTGCTTATCAACAACACTGCTTGTCTAGATCTGGAGGTATAACATATTTATTCTCCAAACTAATTATCTACAGTATGTAGACAGGCACTCTTTGATATAGTTACCGATTAGTGATGAACTGTGCTCGACTTAGATCCAATTTTTATGTTATAAAAACAAATAACAAATGGTCATTTAACTGTGTTGATTATGTGATATAATTTACAGAAGCTGAGTTGATCCCAGATCATCATTTTATCTGATTGGTTGATCCCGGATCGTCATTTTATCTGATTGGTTGATGTATTGTTGATCCCGGATCGTCATTTTAACTGATTGGTTGATGCATTGTTGATCCACAGACAACTAAATAAGGATGATCCAGGATCAAGCCTCTCTTGGAGAAATCAGGACGTTCCCTACTACATATAGAGATGTATATACAGTTGAAGTCGGAAGTTTACATACACTTAGGTTGGTGTCATTAAAACTCGTTTTTCAACCACTCCACAAATGTCTTCTTAATTAACAAACTATAGTTTTGGCAAGTCGGTTAGGACATCTACTTTGTGCATGACACAAGTAATTTTTCCAACAATTGTTTACAGACAGATTATTTCACTTATAATTCACTGTATCACAATTCCAGTGGGTCAGAAGTTAACATACACTAAGTTGACTGTGCCTTTAAACAGCTTTGAAAATTCATGAATATGATGTCATGGCTTTAGAAACTTCTGATAGGCTAATTTACATCCTTTGAGTCAATTAGAGGTGTACCTGTGGATGTATTTCAAGGCATACCTTAAAACTCAGTGCTTCTTTGATTGACATCATGGGAAAATCTAAAGAAATCAGCCAAGACCTCAGAAAAAAATTGTAGGCCTCAACAAGTCTGGTTCATCCTTGGGAGTAAATTCCAAATGCCTGAAGGTGCCACGTTCATCTGTACAAACAATAGTACGCAAGTATAAACACCATGGGACCACGCAGCCATCATACCGCTCAGGAAGGAGACGCGTTCTGTCTCCTAGAGATGAACGAACTTTGGTGCGAAAAGTGCAAATCAATCCCAGAACAACAGCAAAGGACCTTGTGAAGATGCTGGTACAAAAGTATCTATATCCACAGTAAAATGAGTCCTATATCGACATAACCTGAAAGGCCGCTCAGCAAGGAAGAAGCCACTGCTCCAAAACCGCCATAAAAAAGCCAGACTACGGTTTGCAATTGCACATGGGGACAAAGATCGTAATTTATTTTTCTGATGAAACAAAAATAGAACTGTTCGGCCAGAATGACCATTGTTATGTTTGGAGGAAAAAGGGGGAGGCTTGCAAGCCGAAGAACACCATCCCAACCGTGAAGCACGGGGTGGTAGCATCATGTTGTGGGGGTGCTTTACTGCAGGAGGGACTGGTGCACTTCACAAAATAAGGAAGGAAAATGATGTGGATATTTTGAGAAAGTCAGGAAGAAAGTCAGGAAGTTAATGCTTGGTCGCAAATGGGTCTTCCAAATGGACAATGACCCCAAGCATACTTCCAAAGTTGTGGAGAAATGGCTTAAGGACAACAAAGTCAAGGTATTGGAGTGGCCATCACAAAGCTCTGACCTCAATCCTATAGAAAATTTGTGGGCAGAACTGAAAAAGCGTGTGCAAGCAAGGAGGCCTACAAACCTGACTCGGTTACACCAGCTCTGTCAGGAGGAATGGGCCAAAATTCACCCAACTTATTGTGGGACGCTTGTAGAAGGCTACCCAAAACGTTTGACCCAAGTTAAACAATTTAAAGACAATGTTACCAAATACTAATTGAGTGCATGTAAACTTCTGACCCACTGGGAATGTGATGAAAGAAATAAAAGCTCAAATAAATCATTCTCTCTACTATTATTCTGACATTTTACATTCTTAAAATAAAGTGGTGATCCTAACTGACCTAAGACAGGGACTTTTTACTAGGATTAAATGTCAGGAATTGTGAAAAACTGAGTTTAAATGTATTTGGCTAAGGTGTTTGTAAACTTCTGACTTCAACTGTATGTGACATAAACTTACAGTATGTGTTGGGGGGAAATCGTTCATATATATGTGTTTGTGTAATCGCTATCTGACTGTAGGAACCTATATGCATTTTAAACATGTATTGTCCCACCTCTCGGTACAGGTAGGCCAGAAGGCACTAATCCTTGTGATGTAGCTGTGCCTAAAGACCACAAGCTGTGCATATTCAAACGTTGTACTGGGGGTCCAGCTCCTCAACACCTGCAATCCCCTCACCATTGAGCACCCTGCAAACCGCAAGGAACATAAATCACTGTTTGTGAGCGGAATATCTCATCAAGGGCCAGCATTCCACAGCTTGCACTGCGATTAGAAAATCAAAAGGGCACACGCTCTGACAAATGCTTCGACGCAAGGCCCCGAAGGAAGCCCGGAGTGTTGAGAGTCAGCCAAGGAGGCTCGCTCAGCTCTGTCATTTATAATGGGGTAGGACTGACAGCCGCCCCCAGGACATTACCGCTACAACCTCCAAACCACTGTGCCATCCCAATAACTACAAATGATGGCCCGAACAGCAGCGGAAGAGACGAGCTTGGGCTAATTGCAGGAAGCAATGTGACACCATGTCACATCTTCATTATCTTGTTGGCTTTCTGAGATACACATATATATATATATATGTTTTGATCGTGACGATGCCTATGTATGTTAATTGAAACTTATTCATCAGTTGTTTTTCAGGGTAATGCTGCAGCATGTTATGCATGCTGTGGTTTGTCACTGTCTGTGGATGGATCTGATGTTATGATGATACTGGAGGGTTCGGAGATGATGGGAGTCAACACTGTGATAGAAAATTATTGTTTTGTGTGTCCACTGTCCAATTCATCTGTGGGTGCAAAGCTGTGATAAATATAGTATCTAACTCTGTAGTAAAGTCCTACTGTATCAATCACACATTTGACAAGGAGGTGAACAACGATGTAGGTAGGGAACATGCAAAGACATGACTCAAACCTCTCCACCTGCAGCCCAATATTGTCCTGTATGTTACAGTAAAATAACTCAGCTACAGCCCAATATCGTCCTGTATGTTATACTAAAATAACTCTTCCTATGGTCCAATATTGTCCTGTATGATATACTAAAATAACTCTTCCTATGGTCCAATATTGTCCTGTATGTTATACTAAAATAACTCTTCCTATGGTCCAATATTGTCCTGTATGATATACTAAAATAACTCTTCCTATGGTCCAATATTGTCCTGTATGTTATACTAAAATAACTCTTCCTATGGTCCAATATTGTCCTGTATGTTATACTAAAATAACTCTTCCTATGGTCCAATATTGTCCTGTATGTTACAGTAAAATAACTTACCTACGGCCCAATATCGTCCTGTATGTTATACTAAAATAACTCTTCCTACGGCCCAATATTGTCCTGTATGTTACAGTAAAATAACTTACCTACGGCCCAATATTGTCCTGTATGTTATACTAAAATAACTCTTCCTATGGTCCAATATTGTCCTGTATGTTACAGTAAAATAACTTACCTACAGCCCAATATTGTCCTGTATGTTCTACTAAAATAACTCTTCCTACGGCCCAATATTGTCCTGTATGTTATACTAAAATAACTCTTCCTAAGGCCCAATATCGTCCTGTATGTTATACTAAAATAACTTACCTACGGCCCAATATTGTCCTGTATGTTACAGTAAAATAACTCTTCCTATGGTCCAATATTGTCCTGTATGTTATACTAAAATAACTCTTCCTATGGTCCAATATTGTCCTGTATGTTATACTAAAATAACTCTTCCTATGGTCCAATATTGTCCTGTATGTTATACTAAAATAACTTACCTACGGCCCAATATTGTCCTGTATGTTATACTAAAATAACTCTTCCTACGGTCCAATATTGTCCTGTATGTTATACTAAAATAACTTACCTATGGTCCAATATCGTCCTGTATGTTATACTAAAATAACTCTTCCTATGGTCCAATATTGTCCTGTATGTTATACTAAAATAACTTACCTATGGTCCAATATCGTCCTGTATGTTATACTAAAATAACTCTTCCTATGGTCCAATATTGTCCTGTATGTTACAGTAAAATAACTCTTCCTATGGTCCAATATTGTCCTGTATGTTACAGTAAAATAACTTACCTACGGCCCAATATTGTCCTGTATGTTACAGTAAAATAACTTACCTACGGTCCAATATTGTCCTGTATGTTACAGTAAAATAACTTACCTACGGCCCAATATCGTCCTGTATGTTATACTAAAATAACTCTTCCTATGGTCCAAAATTGTCCTGTATGTTATACTAAAATAACTCTTCCTATGGTCCAATATTGTCCTGTATGTTACAGTAAAATAACTCTTCCTATGGTCCAATATTGTCCTGTATGTTATACTAAAATAACTCTTCCTACGGCCCAATATTGTCCTGTATGTTATACTAAAATAACTCTTCCTACGGCCCAATATCGTCCTGTATGTTATACTAAAATAACTTACCTACGGCCCAATATTGTCCTGTATGTTACAGTAAAATAACTCTTCCTATGGTCCAATATTGTCCTGTATGTTATACTAAAATAACTCTTCCTATGGTCCAATATTGTCCTGTATGTTATACTAAAATAACTTACCTACGGCCCAATATTGTCCTGTATGTTATACTAAAATAACTCTTCCTACGGTCCAATATTGTCCTGTATGTTATACTAAAATAACTTACCTATGGTCCAATATCGTCCAGTATGTTATACTAAAATAACTCTTCCTATGGTCCAATATTGTCCTGTATGTTACAGTAAAATAACTCTTCCTATGGTCCAATATTGTCCTGTATGTTACAGTAAAATAACTTACCTACGGCCCAATATTGTCCTGTATGTTACAGTAAAATAACTTACCTACGGTCCAATATTATCCTGTATGTTACAGTAAAATAACTTACCTACGGCCCAATATCGTCCTGTATGTTATACTAAAATAACTCTTCCTATGGTCCAAAATTGTCCTGTATGTTATACTAAAATAACTCTTCCTACGGCCCAATATCGTCCTGTATGTTATACTAAAATAACTTACCTACGGCCTAATATTGTCCTGTATGTTATACTAAAATAACTTACCTACGGCCCAATATTGTCCTGTATGTTATACTAAAATAACTCTTCCTATGGTCCAATATTGTCCTGTATGTTACAGTAAAATAACTCTTCCTATGGTCCAATATTGTCCTGTATGTTATACTAAAATAACTCTTCCTATGGTCCAATATTGTCCTGTATGTTATACTAAAATAACTCTTCCTATGGTCCAATATTGTCCTGTATGTTATACTAAAATAACTCTTCCTACGGCCCAATATTGTCCTGTATGTTACAGTAAAATAACTTACCTACGGTCCAATATTGTCCTGTATGTTACAGTAAAATAACTTACCTACGGCCCAATATCGTCCTGTATGTTATACTAAAATAACTCTTCCTATGGTCCAAAATTGTCCTGTATGTTATACTAAAATAACTCTTCCTATGGTCCAATATTGTCCTGTATGTTACAGTAAAATAACTCTTCCTATGGTCCAATATTGTCCTGTATGTTACAGTAAAATAACTCTTCCTATGGTCCAATATTGTCCTGTATGTTACAGTAAAATAACTTACCTACGGCCCAATATTGTCCTGTATGTTACAGTAAAATAACTTACCTACGGTCCAATATTGTCCTGTATGTTACAGTAAAATAACTTACCTACGGCCCAATATCGTCCTGTATGTTATACTAAAATAACTCTTCCTATGGTCCAAAATTGTCCTGTATGTTATACTAAAATAACTCTTCCTACGGCCCAATATCGTCCTGTATGTTATACTAAAATAACTTACCTACGGCCTAATATTGTCCTGTATGTTATACTAAAATAACTCTTCCTATGGTCCAATATTGTCCTGTATGTTACAGTAAAATAACTCTTCCTATGGTCCAATATTGTCCTGTATGTTATACTAAAATAACTCTTCCTATGGTCCAATATTGTCCTGTATGTTATACTAAAATAACTCTTCCTATGGTCCAATATTGTCCTGTATGTTATACTAAAATAACTCTTCCTATGGTCCAATATTGTCCTGTATGTTATACTAAAATAACTCTTCCTACGGCCCAATATTGTCCTGTATGTTATACTAAAATAACTCTTCCTCCGGCCCAATATCGTCCTGTATGTTATACTAAAATAACTTACCTAGGGCCCAATATTGTCCTGTATGTTACAGTAAAATAACTTACCTACGGTCCAATATTGTCCTGTATGTTACAGTAAAATAACTTACCTACGGCCCAATATCGTCCTGTATGTTATACTAAAATAACTCTTCCTATGGTCCAAAATTGTCCTGTATGTTATACTAAAATAACTCTTCCTATGGTCCAATATTGTCCTGTATGTTACAGTAAAATAACTCTTCCTATGGTCCAATATTGTCCTGTATGTTATACTAAAATAACTCTTCCTATGGTCCAATATTGTCCTGTATGTTATACTAAAATAACTCTTCCTATGGTCCAATATTGTCCTGTATGTTATACTAAAATAACTCTTCCTACGGCCCAATATTGTCCTGTATGTTACAGTAAAATAACTTACCTACGGTCCAATATTGTCCTGTATGTTACAGTAAAATGACTTACCTACGGCCCAATATCGTCCTGTATGTTATACTAAAATAACTCTTCCTATGGTCCAAAATTGTCCTGTATGTTATACTAAAATAACTCTTCCTATGGTCCAATATTGTCCTGTATGTTACAGTAAAATAACTCTTCCTATGGTCCAATATTGTCCTGTATGTTACAGTAAAATAACTCTTCCTATGGTCCAATATTGTCCTGTATGTTACAGTAAAATAACTTACCTACGGCCCAATATTGTCCTGTATGTTACAGTAAAATAACTTACCTACGGTCCAATATTGTCCTGTATGTTACAGTAAAATAACTTACCTACGGCCCAATATCGTCCTGTATGTTATACTAAAATAACTCTTCCTATGGTCCAAAATTGTCCTGTATGTTATACTAAAATAACTCTTCCTACGGCCCAATATCGTCCTGTATGTTATACTAAAATAACTTACCTACGGCCTAATATTGTCCTGTATGTTATACTAAAATAACTCTTCCTATGGTCCAATATTGTCCTGTATGTTACAGTAAAATAACTCTTCCTATGGTCCAATATTGTCCTGTATGTTATACTAAAATAACTCTTCCTATGGTCCAATATTGTCCTGTATGTTATACTAAAATAACTCTTCCTATGGTCCAATATTGTCCTGTATGTTATACTAAAATAACTCTTCCTATGGTCCAATATTGTCCTGTATGTTATACTAAAATAACTCTTCCTACGGCCCAATATTGTCCTGTATGTTATACTAAAATAACTCTTCCTCCGGCCCAATATCGTCCTGTATGTTATACTAAAATAACTTACCTAGGGCCCAATATTGTCCTGTATGTTACAGTAAAATAACTTACCTACGGTCCAATATTGTCCTGTATGTTACAGTAAAATAACTTACCTACGGCCCAATATCGTCCTGTATGTTATACTAAAATAACTCTTCCTATGGTCCAAAATTGTCCTGTATGTTATACTAAAATAACTCTTCCTATGGTCCAATATTGTCCTGTATGTTACAGTAAAATAACTCTTCCTATGGTCCAATATTGTCCTGTATGTTACAGTAAAATAACTCTTCCTATGGTCCAATATTGTCCTGTATGTTACAGTAAAATAACTTACCTACGGCCCAATATTGTCCTGTATGTTACAGTAAAATAACTTACCTACGGTCCAATATTGTCCTGTATGTTACAGTAAAATAACTTACCTACGGCCCAATATCGTCCTGTATGTTATACTAAAATAAATCTTCCTATGGTCCAATATTGTCCTGTATGTTACAGTAAAATAACTCTTCCTATGGTCCAATATTGTCCTGTATGTTATACTAAAATAACTCTTCCTATGGTCCAATATTGTCCTGTATGCTATACTAAAATAACTCTTCCTATGGTCCAATATTGTCCTGTATGTTATACTAAAATAACTCTTCCTACGGCCCAATATTGTCCTGTATGTTATACTAAAATAACTCTTCCTCCGGCCCAATATCGTCTTGTATGTTATACTAAAATAACTTACCTAGGGCCCAATATTGTCCTGTATGTTACAGTAAAATAACTCTTCCTATGGTCCAATATTGTCCTGTATGTTATACTAAAATAACTCTTCCTATGGTCCAATATTGTCCTATATGTTATACTAAAATAACTCTTCCTATGGTCCAAAATTGTCCTGTATGTTATACTAAAATAACTTACCTACGGCCCAATATTGTCCTGTATGTTATACTAAAATAACTCTTCCTACGGTCCAATATTGTCCTGTATGTTATACTAAAATAACTTACCTATGGTCCAATATCGTCCTGTATGTTATACTAAAATAACTCTTCCTATGGTCCAATATTGTCCTGTATGTTATACTAAAATAACTTACCTATGGTCCAATATCGTCCTGTATGTTACAGTAAAATAACTTACCTACGGCCCAATATTGTCCTGTATGTTATACTAAAATAACTCTTCCTATGGTCCAATATTGTCCCGTATGTTATACTAAAATAACTTACCTACGGTCCAATATTGTCCTGTATGTTACAGTAAAATAACTCTTCCTACGGCCCAATATTGTCCTGTATGTTATACTAAAATAACTCACCTACGGCCCAATATTGTCCTGTATGTTACAGTAAAATAACTTACCTACGGCCCAATATTGTCCTGTATGTTACAGTAAAATAACTTACCTACGGCCCAATATTGTCCTGTATGTTATACTAAAATAACTCTTCCTATGGCCCAATATTGTCCTGTATGTTACAGTAAAATAACTCTTCCTATGGTCCAATATTGTCCTGTATGTTATACTAAAATAACTCTTCCTATGGTCCAATATTGTCCTGTATGTTACAGTAAAATAACTCTTCCTATGGTCCAATATTGTCCTGTATGTTATACTAAAATAACTCTTCCTATGGTCCAATATTGTCCTGTATGTTACAGTAAAATAACTCTTCCTATGGTCCAATATTGTCCTGTATGTTACAGTAAAATAACTTACCTACGGCCCAATATTGTCCTGTATGTTACAGTAAAATAACTTACCTACGGCCCAATATTGTCCTGTATGTTACAGTAAAATAACTTACCTACGGCCCAATATTGTCCTGTATGTTATACTAAAATAACTCTTCCTATGGTCCAATATTGTCCTGTATGTTATACTAAAATAACTTACCTACGGTCCAATATTGTCCTGTATGTTACAGTAAAATAACTTACCTACGGCCCAATATTGTCCTGTATGTTATACTAAAATAACTTACCTACGGCCCAATATTGTCCTGTATGTTACAGTAAAATAACTTACCTACGGCCCAATATTGTCCTGTATGTTACAGTAAAATAACTTACCTACGGCCCAATATTGTCCTGTATGTTATACTAAAATAACTCTTCCTATGGCCCAATATTGTCCTGTATGTTACAGTAAAATAACTCTTCCTATGGTCCAATATTGTCCTGTATGTTATACTAAAATAACTCTTCCTATTGTCCAATATTGTCCTGTATGTTACAGTAAAATAACTCTTCCTATGGTCCAATATTGTCCTGTATGTTATACTAAAATAACTTACCTACGGCCCAATATCGTCCTGTATGTTATACTAAAATAACTCTTCCTACGGTCCAATATTGTCCTGTATGTTATACTAAAATAACTCTTCATATGGTCCAATATTGTCCTGTATGTTATACTAAAATAACTTACCTACGGCCCAATATTGTCCTGTATGTTACAGTAAAATAACTTACCTACGGCCCAATATTGTCCTGTATGTTACAGTAAAATAACTTACCTACGGCCCAATATTGTCCTGTATGTTACAGTAAAATAACTCTTCCTATGGTCCAATATTGTCCTGTATGTTATACTAAAATAACTTACCTACGGCCCAATATTGTCCTGTATGTTATACTAAAATAACTTACCTACGGCCCAATATTGTCCTGTATGTTACAGTAAAATAACTTACCTACGGCCCAATATCGTCCTGTATGTTACAGTAAAATAACTCTTCCTATGGTCCAATATTGTCCTGTATGTTATACTAAAATAACTTACCTACGGCCCAATATTGTCCTGTATGTTATACTAAAATAACTTACCTACGGCCCAATATTGTCCTGTATGTTATACTAAAATAACTTACCTACGGCCCAATATCGTCCTGTATGTTACGGTATAATAACTCTTCCTACGGCCCAATATCGTCCTGTATGTTACAGTAAAATAACTTACCTACGGCCCAATATCGTCCTGTATGTTACGGTAAAATAACTCTTCCTACGGCCCAATATCGTCCTGTATGTTACAGTAAAATAACTTACCTACGGCCCAATATTGTCCTGTATGTTACAGTAAAATAACTTACCTACGGCCTAATATTGTCCTGTATGTTATACTAAAATAACTCTTCCTATGGTCCAATATTGTCCTGTATGTTATACTAAAATAACTCTTCCTATGGTCCAATATTGTCCTGTATGTTATAGTAAAATAACTTACCTACGGCCCAATATTGTCCTGTATGTTATACTAAAATAACTCTTCCTATGGTCCAATATTGTCCTGTATGTTACAGTAAAATAACTTACCTACGGCCCAATATTGTCCTGTATGTTACAGTAAAATAACTTACCTACGGCCCAATATTGTCCTGTATGTTACAGTTAAATAAATTACCTACGGCCCAATATTGTCCTGTATGTTACAGTAAAATAACTCTTCCTATGGTCCAATATTGTCCTGTATGTTATACTAAAATAACTTACCTACGGCCCAATATTGTCCTGTATGTTATACTAAAATAACTTACCTACGGCCCAATATTCTCCTGTATGTTACAGTAAAATAACTTACCTACGGCCCAATATCGTCCTGTATGTTACAGTAAAATAACTCTTCCTATGGTCCAATATTGTCCTGTATGTTATACTAAAATAACTTACCTACGGCCCAATATTGTCCTGTATGTTATACTAAAATAACTTACCTACGGCCCAATATTGTCCTGTATGTTACAGTAAAATAACTTACCTACGGCCCAATATCGTCCTGTATGTTACAGTAAAATAACTCTTCCTATGGTCCAATATTGTCCTGTATGTTATACTAAAATAACTTACCTACGGCCCAATATTGTCCTGTATGTTATACTAAAATAACTTACCTACGGCCCAATATTGTCCTGTATGTTACAGTAAAATAACTTACCTACGGTCCAATATTGTCCTGTATGTTACAGTAAAATAACTTACCTACGGCCCAATATTGTCCTGTATGTTATACTAAAATAACTTACCTATGGCCCAATATCGTCCTGTATGTTATACTAAAATAACTCTTCCTATGGTCCAATATTGTCCTGTATGTTATACTAAAATAACTCTTCCTATGGTCCAATATTGTCCTGTATGTTATACTAAAATAACTTACCTACGGCCCAATATTGTCCTGTATGTTATACTAAAATAACTTACCTACGGCCCAATATCGTCCTGTATGTTACGGTATAATAACTCTTCCTACGGCCCAATATCGTCCTGTATGTTACAGTAAAATAACTTACCTACGGCCCAATATCGTCCTGTATGTTACGGTAAAATAACTCTTCCTACGGCCCAATATCGTCCTGTATGTTACAGTAAAATAACTTACCTACGGCCCAATATTGTCCTGTATGTTACAGTAAAATAACTTACCTACGGCCTAATATTGTCCTGTATGTTATACTAAAATAACTCTTCCTATGGTCCAATATTGTCCTGTATGTTATACTAAAATAACTCTTCCTATGGTCCAATATTGTCCTGTATGTTATAGTAAAATAACTTACCTACGGCCCAATATTGTCCTGTATGTTATACTAAAATAACTCTTCCTATGGTCCAATATTGTCCTGTATGTTACAGTAAAATAACTTACCTACGGCCCAATATTGTCCTGTATGTTACAGTAAAATAACTTACCTACGGCCCAATATTGTCCTGTATGTTACAGTTAAATAAATTACCTACGGCCCAATATTGTCCTGTATGTTACAGTAAAATAACTCTTCCTATGGTCCAATATTGTCCTGTATGTTATACTAAAATAACTTACCTACGGCCCAATATTGTCCTGTATGTTATACTAAAATAACTTACCTACGGCCCAATATTCTCCTGTATGTTACAGTAAAATAACTTACCTACGGCCCAATATCGTCCTGTATGTTACAGTAAAATAACTCTTCCTATGGTCCAATATTGTCCTGTATGTTATACTAAAATAACTTACCTACGGCCCAATATTGTCCTGTATGTTACAGTAAAATAACTTACCTACGGTCCAATATTGTCCTGTATGTTACAGTAAAATAACTTACCTACGGCCCAATATTGTCCTGTATGTTATACTAAAATAACTCTTCCTACGGCCCAATATTGTCCTGTATGTTACAGTAAGATAACTTACCTACGGCCCAATATTGTCCTGTATGTTATACTAAAATAACTTACCTATGGCCCAATATCGTCCTGTATGTTATACTAAAATAACTCTTCCTATGGTCCAATATTGTCCTGTATGTTATACTAAAATAACTCTTCCTATGGTCCAATATTGTCCTGTATGTTATACTAAAATAACTTACCTACGGCCCAATATTGTCCTGTATGTTATACTAAAATAACTTACCTACGGCCCAATATCGTCCTGTATGTTATACTAAAATAACTCTTCCTACGGCCCAATATCGTCCTGTATGTTACAGTAAAATAACTTACCTACGGCCCAATATTGTCCTGTATGTTATACTAAAATAACTTACCTACGGCCCAATATTGTCCTGTATGTTACAGTAAAATAACTTACCTACGGCCCAATATTGTCCTGTATGTTATACTAAAATAACTCTTCCTACGGCCCAATATTGTCCTGTATGTTCTACTAAAATAACTCTTCCTATGGTCCAATATTGTCCTGTATGTTATACTAAAATAACACTGGAGAGATTTAATTTGCATTTATGGAGTGAATAATCACACAAGTAAGTCAGGTTAAGTCTGATTGACAGAGCCATTGTCTCCGTGGGCCTCACTTCATTTGGACTCCTCCACAGTGACCCCATGCAGGTCTTATGACCACAGGGGTAGTGCCAGTCTCAGAGGATGCTGATTAAGTGGAATAAACCATCCAGCCCTTCAGACACAAGTGGACTGGGAATCCTCAGGAGTCCCAGTCCCGGCCCCACAGGTCTCCTCCACAGTCTGGTCCCAGCCCCCTACGCCACCCCACCCCTCCTCTCCCTCTCCCCTCAGTGTCCCACCCCACCCCTCCTCTCCCCTCAGTGTCCCACCCCACCCCTCCCCTCCCCTCAGTGTCCCACCCCACCCCACCCCTCCTCTCCCTCAGTGTCCCACCCCTCCTCTCCCCTGTGTCCCACCCCACCCCTCCTCTCCCCTCAGTGTCCCACCCCACCCCTCCTCTCCCCTCCCCTCCTCTCCCCTCAGTGTCCCACCCCACCCCTCCTCTCCCCTTCCCTCAGTGTCCCACCCCACCCCTCCCCTCCCCTCAGTGTCCCACCCCTCCTCTCCCCTCAGTGTCCCACCCCACCCCTCCTCTCCCCTCCCCTCCTCTCCCCTCAGTGTCCCACCCCACCCCTCCTCTCCCCTTCCCTCAGTGTCCCACCCCACCCCTCCCCTCCCCTCAGTGTCCCACCCCTCCTCTCCCCTCAGTGTCCCACCCCACCCCTCCTCTCCCCTCCGTGTCCCACCCCACCCCTCCTCTCCCTCCCCTCAGTGTCCCACCCCACCCCTCCTCTCCCCTCCCCTCAGTGTCCCACCCCACCCCACCCCTCCTCTCCCCTCCCCTCAGTGTCCCACCCCACCCCTCCCCTCCCCTCCGTGTCCCACCACTCCCCTCCCCTCAGTGTCCCACCCCACCCCTCCTCTCCCCTCCCCTCAGTGTCCCACCCCACCCCTCCCCTCCGTGTCCCACCACTCCCCTCCCCTCAGTGTCCCACCCCACCCCTCCTCTCCCCTCCCCTCAGTGTCCCACCCCACCCCTCCTCTCCCCTCCCCTCAGTGTCCCACCCCACCCCTCCTCTCCCCTCCCCTCAGTGTCCCACCACTCCCCTTAGTCTAAGTTCTCCACACCCCTCCACACCCACTACACACACCAAACCCTCCCCTGTGCACTAACAGTGCTACCATGGGTCACTGTGCAGGACCCGCAGGCCATGTCTTGGAAGGGTTGCTGTACAATACATTATATTAGGCTATTACTTATGGCTCCATTTGATCAAATATTTTTGCCACGTTTTTGGTCTCGCTGTTTAAACACACATACACACACTTTTTTCTTGGGTTTTGAGATACAGTTTTCAGTATTTCATGTTTTTAAAGAGAGCGACATGGAGTGATGTGAAATTCTAAGCGAATAAGATATGCATGTATCTTTCAATATTCTGGACTATTTAAATAGTGAAAAATTGTTTTGTGTGACTCACATTAACGGACAATATACTGGTTAGGTCCTAATTATAGAATATTATGGCTTTAATATATTTAGCTTATTTTGATTAAAGATTACATTATAATTTGCTGACATCGTTTGGTGGGATATACCTGCAATAAATCAAATATTGAAAGCCTGTAAATGAATACTAAAACCCTTGAAGGCCCAGTGCAGTCAAAAAAGTGATTTCCAGTGTTTTATATTATTCCACACAATGAGGTTGGAATAATACTGTTGAATTGTGAAAATTATGATAATGGCCTTTTAGTGTAAGAGCTGTTTGAAAAGACCGCCTGAAATGTCTAACTGTTTCGGTGGAATGGAGTTTTGGCCTGCCTGGTGACATCACCAGGTGGTAAATTAGTTAATAGACCAATAATAAAGAAAGTTCCAAACCTCTCTGCCAATAACAGATCATTTTCAGTTTTCTCCTCCCACTCAGACAGTCCTAGCAAATTATTGCTTGAGAAAGCTCTTTTTGTTTATTTTTGAACATTTTAATTGAAAACAATCACAGTAAGGTACTTAATTATTACCAAGAAATGTTTTGATATTGAGATAAAAACGGCTGAATTGGATATTTAAGCAGCAGACATATGTCCAAACTATCAACTGTGCACGTTTAACACAAAACCATGGGATTATACGACAATAGTCAGGTAATGGGTGTCCTTAAATCTTTTGTATATTAACAGAGGAACACTTAAAACAAGCCTTTCAAGATAAGCGCCGGCTGTTGTACTGGAGCTTTACTCTGTCCCCCAGGACAGCGTATCCATCAACAGATGCCCTCGGGTGTGGGATAACAAATTTGTTCATTCGGGGGCTTACATAACACAGCAGTGGCCTCATGGGAAACCTGCATGGGGCCGGATTTGACATGCTAGTCTCTCTGCTGTAACACAATTCCAGCGGCATAAAAAGAAAATACGTGTTTGTTTGTTTATCAATATGGATTATTTTTTAGTAAATGCTTCGTTGATTTTAGACTATTAGGTTTGATGTGGGCTCACATCTGCATTCACATCTATCGAGATGTCTTGCTTTTTTTGTTGTTGTCTTTATAGACCCATTTAATAATAATAATAATATGGGTATGTAAGGAATTCCATGATAAAATAAATAGCCGAAATAAATAAACAAATACATACGCCAACATTAGTCTATACTAATAAATAATACTCGCTCAGGTTGTTAGTAGGACTATTGACTTCATGCTGTTCAAATTGTACGATATTCACTTCTTTAGCAGTTAAAAATACATCCTACATTTCTACATTAAAGTTACACAACATGTGCGTGTAAAGATGAACTATTTCCATCGATAGCTATGGGCTTTCCGACAGCCACATAGCCGTTACCATGTTAGGCTACACTTTCAGACTGATGGAATAGCGTACAACTATGTTTGTGTTGTGTTGTAGGCCTATCCGTTGGCCCTATTCATTTCATCACTGACATTGTCTTTATTAATTCACACATGACACAGTGATGCAGTTTATTATGGTATAAGGTTCGCCTACATTTGACTGCATTTTAGTGGCACTGCTGGCGTACAGACGTTTGCCTAATTGCTGTAAAAATAGACGAGGCTACTGAAAAACACACCTCCTCAATGTTGAAATCGCACAATCTGATCTAATAGGCCAGTTCTTGTCAGGATTACATGTTAAAAACTCACCGTTGTATTTCACTCTGTTGCATAATGCGAAGGGAACTCAGAGGCATGAAAAAGTCTTGCGTTGTCTTGAGAGAAGTCTGCTAAAAGAGACAAAGCAGTGCCCTCTGCAGGACATGATAGCTAACCGACCCAATGCAACGTCATAATTCTTCATAATCAAACGTATCATCGTCTTGAGAGTCAGAAAACTAGGCTTTTATTTCCCTTCTGACGTGGTGACATGCCGTTCATCAAGAATAGGCCAATTTTATTTCAATCTTTCTGCAGACATTTGGAGAGCACATTTCTTCCAACTACACTAAAGTTTGTTATTATTTTAATTACTTTGATTTCAGTGATTAATTTTAGCGATTCAACTGTTTTGTCACTTAAAAGAGGTTAAAAATCGAGTTAAATCCCATGAGACAAAGCCCCCTGATTCTCGAGACTGTTCAACACCCAAAACGTAAATAGAAAGCTCATAAAGAAAACAAGGTCATGGGCAATCTATCCCGCTGGAGAAGAACACCTGCGTGAAAGGCCGATGCGCCCTTGGTAGGCTGCCTATATCCAGCAGGGGGCATCCTAGACATGCTGTCTGACTCTAGCTATCTAGCCTACATCAAAGGTGAGGGTTGGTCTACTCAACACTACCACGTGTTGAGTAGAACCGAGTAAAACCCTGGGGTAATAGGTAGCCTACTCTGTAGCCCAGGGCTAGGCAACCCTGTTCATGCAGTGCCACAGGTATTGCAGGATTTTGTTCCAACTAGGCACCACACCTGACCAACTGAGCTAACTGATAGGTTCAGTGATTGTCTAAATTCAACACACCTGGTCTTCCAGGTTGGTTAAATCAAACACATGAAGTGTCTGCAGCACTCCAGGACCAGGGTTTCCTTCCCCTGGTGTAGCCTGTGCAAGAAAGGAAACACAACATAGGTCAGGTTGCTGTAATCTGGAAGTAGTAATGTTAATAATAAGGAACTGTAGGCAAATTTTACAAAATGGCTGTCATTATTTGCAGGTAATTGCATTATTGACCACATCTCAAGAATTCAAGAAGACAAGTTCCCACATTTGTCATCCTCTTATACAGGACTATATAATTGAGAGTGCTGAATTTGGAGATAATGGCAAAAACATATTTTCATGTTTGCATGATTCATAATCGCATTATGAGGGGTGAAGGTTCTTGGGTATATTTGTCTTTGTGTTGTGGAAATTGATAATCAATATGGTTATATTAACCTTAGTGATCATCAATATAACTCTGAAATGCATCGGCTTATGGGCTGCTAACCTTATCTAAATATATTAAATTTCAGCACAATTACTATATGGATGGACTCACCACATGCATGTCTACTAGTTCTGCACTCACGTGCTAGTGAAATTACACTTCTCCGCTCCTCTCCTTATCTACCCTGACCAGTGTTAGGGCTTTAGAAGGCTGGGATGAGTTCAGCCCCTGTCACAGGACTGTCTGTTGCCATGGACATTGGACAGCATTGTACACACAAACCCTTAAAATTGAGATGATCACCCCCTGGGCCCCATAGTCGCAAAGGACAACACCTAGGCCTACAGTTGGGATCATCAGTTCAATACAATACAATTGTATTGCATTTAACAGTCTGATCTACATGTTGAATATTGTCCAAACACAATTCTACATCAATGCATGTGAATTTATTACCCTGGATTGCAATTTAGGTTATTCCACTACTTACATTTGCAATGGTCTTTCTGTAGTCAACTAGTCATTCTTATAAAATATTGTCAGGGTTGGGTACTGTAGGTTACTTTCTAAATGTAATCTGTTACAGTTACTAATTACTGTACCTGTCCAAAATTGTAATCAGTAAAGTAAGGTTTGGATTACCCAAACTCAGTAACGTAATCTGATTACATTCAGTTACTTTTAGATTACTTTCCCCTTAAGAGGCATTCGAAGAAGACAAAAATGTATGTTACCAATTGAATGATCTATTGCAGGATACATAAATGTTAAAGTTTACATAGCTGGCCAAATATGGATGTTACATTTGACTTTATGGGTTGGTTATGTAGGCTTTTTCTAACCCATCGCTTTCTACTACATATAATAATAATACGATGAAATTATATCTTTACATTAATATATATATAATTTATAAGTCCAAAAATTGAGGTAGCAACTTCAGATTGCCCCTTTAAGTCTATCAAAAGTGTGCAAGTTTGAGCATGTGTCCATTAGGCCTATGGATGTATTTTTTATCAGCATTAATTAGATTGAGCAATATAAGCCAGTGGTGTAAAGTACTTATGTAGTACCTTATGTAGTATTTTTTACTTAAGTAGTTTTTTTTAGTGTCTGTACTTTACTATTTATATTTTTGACAACTTTTACTTTTACTTCACTACATTCCTAAAGAAAATTATGTACTTTTTACTCCATACATTTTCCCTGACACCCAAAAGTACTCATTACATTTTGAATGCTTAGCAGCACAGGGAAATGGTCCAATTCACAGACTTGTCAAGAGAACATCCCTGGTCAACCCTACTGCCTCTGATCTGGTGGACTCACTAAACACAAATGCTTTATTTGTAAAGTATGTGTTGGAGTGTGCCCTTGACTATACATAAATAAAAAAACAAGAAAATTGTGACTTTTACTCAAGTAGTATTTTACTGGGTGACTTTCACTTTTACTTGAGTCATTTTCTATTAAGGTATCTTTACTTTTACTCAAGTATGACAATTGAGTACTTTTTCCACCACTGATAAAAGCCCCACTTTTATTCCATAGGCTGGGATCCGCACGAGCGCATTTCTTCACTGGCTGTCCACTAGTTTCAACAACAATGATTGATAGCCAGTCTAAACTTCTTGAATTCAACCATTATTGGGATAAATACACATTTAGATTTGTGAACAGCCATCCACAACCAGTAAGGCGCAAATAGCTAAATGAGAGAGCAGCAGTGGGATTAACATCAAACGCGCTATGTAGATATCAATAAATGATATCCGTATCGCTGTAGACTACAGCACTGCTGTCATCCTTACCTCCAAGCGTTTATTCAAGTTGGATAATCTTTGGATGCCGACAGCAGTCGCACCAATAGAAGACATAGCTTGGACTGTAGCCTACAAAAGGCTATTGCTGCTCTTTTCCCGCGATCCATCAAACACATTTGGTGTGTCATCATAGTGGTCTCTGAGTTGTGGTCAGACTCGCTCAAGTGGAACCACCTTGAATTTGAGATTGTTTTCGATGCTGATTTGAATTTCATTGAGAAAACAGTGTCAAATATTTTTTTTCGTAAACATCTTTTCTGAATTTAAAAGTAATCCTCGAAGTAATCTCGTTTTTTCAAAAGTGTCTGTAATCTGATTACAATATTTTTGCTGGTAACGTAACGGAATACAGTTACCGTTTTTGTAATCTCTTACATGTAACATATGACATGTAATCCGTTACTCCCCAACCCTAAATATGGTTTGAAAAGACCTACAACTACTGAGCAATTTGGGAAGATTTGTTTTTCCAGGAGTGGTTTTCTCTTTGAAGATACAAGATACAAGGAAACGAGACGCTCCACCGCCCACTAACATTTAACGGCAAAGGAAAATCTGGCGCAGGAGAACATGCATACCTCTCACGTCAATCATGATTAGTTCGTCAAATAGTGAGAAATTGTTACATACTTTCCCCCGGATTGAAGTAACGCTATATAGTGACACAAGTTTGAAGTTTAGTGACAAGGAATTGTCAGGAAGAAACATGTCTGTCGAGGAGAATGTTCCTCCCTTTTAGGAGGATGACAGAGTAAAGTTTATAAAAACAAACGTTTGTCGGATTTTGGAAGTGAGGCAGGAAACCTGGGAGAAGAAGTGTGTTACAGTCGAGGATAGTAAGACAGTTCTGAAAGGTGTCTTTGAAAAGCAAAGTATTGTTTTTTACTCTACCATCGACTGGTGCTCCCCGAGGTAAGGCCGGCAGGTTACTTAGTAACTGTAGTACTTGAATGTGTTATTAGTGCTGTAAACACATGATTGTTTTGGGTCTATGAGCAAGGAGACATTTTATACAGTGGAACATTGTCATGGCTACTGCCTGTAATTTCTAACTCTTATAAATCAATCTTTAGGCCTTACCTGCTTCTAAAAACAAATAATGTTATGTTCTCAAGAAGAGAGCTGTGTCCATCATTGCTGAAAACTGCAGGAAACGTACTTTTTGGCTCGGTCTCCCAGCCTCCTCTTCCACATGTCATTCACTGTTGAACAGGTAATCAAGTGTTTTTTTACCCAGTCACCAATCCATATTACAATCAGTCAGTCCACTAAATAATTTGGACCTGAATTATGTTAAATAATTAAACAACTAGCATGAAATAAGGTTAGACCTATATTGATAGATTAAAGGGAATATTTGTCGCTGCTTGTTTATACCAAAGACCAATAAATATCAAGAGAGATTTTGCCTTCTCTATTTGGTCAAGGTGACAAAATATCCACATGTAGTCATCGTATTAAGATGTAGTCAATGACTACAGTACATGCGTGTTTATCCCGAAGACCATAGACATGAACAGATAGAGAAGGTCTACTTTTACTAATCTAGTTTGTCAAGGTGTGTGTGTGCCACTACTGTCCAAGGAGAAGAACCATCAGACGTGGCCGCGTTTGATGTCACAAGACGTGGTTGGCCATTCAGAGAACACGAGGAACAAGGTGTCTGTCCATGGTTAGGGGACAGTTCTTTGGAAAAACGGTCCTCCCCATCCCAACCGTTACAGCCAGGATGGATAGAGGGCTCTCAGAGGTTCGGGGCAAGGAGAGGGACGGAAGCAAAACTGTTACACAAGCAGACTCACAATGTGAAAGTTTGACTACACTTTAGGACATTGTAAAACTCTACAGAGACTAGGGTTGCAAAATTCCAGTAACTTTATTCAAAATTCCCTGTTTTGTCAGTAATCCGTTTTGGATGATTCCCTGATTTCCTGTTTATTCTGGGAATTTTCCAACAGAGATTTCTGGAAAACCAGGGAATTTGGGGAGATCTACAGGAATGTTGCAATCCTAGAAGACATTTTAAAAGATTGCAATACTCAAATTTGTCACTAAATTAGGTGATTTCTAATTCAGTTTCTGCTTGACTTTCCAGATTGATTACTATGAAGCTGGTGGACTTTAGAGTGTTTGGTGGATGGTTGAGTAGATATCAAGTCATTCAAGATTAGTCTTCTGAACATCATTAAGAAGTGGAGCTGGATGTTCAAGGAACATCTTATGACATACGTCACTGACAGGTGAACGTCTTTTCATTAATCAGGCAGAATTCAATGTGTGCTCCTTCCAAGTGTGTGTTGTCAGGAGGGGTTGGGTTCAGCAGCAGAATCATTTACATCATAACAGCAAACCAAAAAAAACTACATTGTTTATTGGTGGATTTCTGATCAGGAGAAAACATTGTTTATTGGTAGAGCTATGATCAGGAGAAAAACATTGTTTATTGGTAGAGCTATGATCAGGAGAAAAACATTGTTTATTGGTGGAGCTATGATCAGGAGAAAAACATTGTTCATTGGTGGAGCTATGATCAGGAGAAAAACATTGTTTATTGGTAGAGCTATGATCAGGAGAAAAACATTGCACACACTTCAGAGGCTATTTACTGTTTAAGACTTGACCTCTAATTTAGTCAACACTATCTACTTTTTAAACATTACATCCATGGTTCCCCTACCCTCCCAGTCTGGATGAGCTGGAGCAGTTTGTACAGGCCACAGACGAGGGGCTGAGGCAGGCTGTGTCTGAGGGCGACCATGGTGTCTTATTGGAGGTGATGGGACACCTGCTGGCGGTCAGGGACAGACAGGTGCTCAGAGACAGGCTGTTTGACCTGGATAATACCATAATATAACCTCAGAGCTGTGGAAGCCCTCTCCTCTCTCTCTAGGATAACACCATAATATAACCCCAGAGCTGTGGAAGCCCTCTCCTCTCTCTCTAGGATAATACCATAATATAACCCCAGAGCTGTGGAAGCCCTCTCCTCTCTCTCTAGGATAATACCATAATATAACCCCAGAGCTGTGGAAGCCCTGTCCTCTCTCTCTAGGATAACACCATAATATAACTCCAGAGCTGTGGAAGCCCTGTCCTCTCTCTCTAGGATAACACCATAATATAACACCAGAGCTGTGGACGCCCTCTCCTCTCTCTCTAGGATAACACCATAATATAACCCCAGAGCTGTGGAAGCCCTCTCCTCTCTCTCTAGGATAATACCATAATATAACCCCAGAGCTGTGGAAGCCCTCTCCTCTCTCTCTAGGATAATACCATAATATAACACCAGAGCTGTGGAAGCCCTCTCCTCTCTCTCTAGGATAACACCATAATATAACCCAGAGCTGTGGAAGCCCTCTCCTCTCTCTCTCTAGGATAACACCATAATATAACCCCAGAGCTGTGGAAGCCCTCTCCTCTCTCTCTCTAGGATAATACCATAATATAACTCCAGAGCTGTGGAAGCCCTCTTCTCTCTCTCTAGGATAACACCATAATATAACACCAGAGCTGTGGAAGCCCTCTCCTCTCTCTCTAGGATAACACCATAATATAACTCCAGAGCTGTGGAAGCCCTCTCCTCTCTCTCTAGGATAATACCATAATATAACCCCAGAGCTGTGGAAGCCCTCTCCTCTCTCTCTAGGATAACACCATAATATAACTCCAGAGCTGTGGAAGCCCTCTCCTCTCTCTCTAGGATAATACCATAATATAACCCCAGAGCTGTGGAAGCCCTCTCCTCTCTCTAGGATAACACCATAATATAACACCAGAGCTGTGGAAGCCCTCTCCTCTCTCTAGGATAATACCATAATATAACCCAGAGCTCTGGAAGCCCTCTCCTCTCTCTCTCTAGGATAATACCATAATATAACCCCATAGCTGTGGAAGCCCTCTCCTCTCTCTCTCTCTCTAGGATAATACCATAATATAACACCAGAGCTGTGGAAGCCCTCTCCTCTCTCTCTAGGATAATACCATAATATAACTCCAGAGCTGTGGAAGCCCTCTCCTCTCTCTCTCTCTCTCTCTCTAGGATAATACCATAATATAACACCAGAGCTGTGGAAGCCCTCTCCTCTCTCTCTAGGATAATACCATAATATAACCCCAGAGCTGTGGAAGCCCTCTCCTCTCTCTCTAGGATAAGACCATAATATAACACCAGAGCTGTGGAAGCCCTCTCCTCTCTAGGATAATACCATAATATAACTCCAGAGCTGTGGAAGCCCTCTCCTCTCTCTCTAGGATAACACCATAATATAACCCCAGAGCTGTGGAAGCCCTCTCCTCTCTCTCTAGGATAACACCATAATATAACTCCAGAGCTGTGGAAGCCCTCTCCTCTCTCTCTAGGATAACACCATAATATAACACCAGAGCTGTGGAAGCCCTCTCCTCTCTCTCTAGGATAATACCATAATATAACCCCAGAGCTGTGGAAGCCCTCTCCTCTCTCTCTAGGATAACACCATAATATAACACCAGAGCTGTGGAAGCCCTCTCCTCTCTCTCTAGGATAATACCATAATATAACCCCAGAGCTGTGGAAGCCCTCTCCTCTCTCTCTAGGATAACACCATAATATAACCCCAGAGCTGTGGAAGCCCTCTCCTCTCTCTCTAGGATAACACCATAATATAACACCAGAGCTGTGGAAGCCCTCCTCTCTCTCTAGGATAACACCATAATATAACCCCAGAGCAGTGGAAGCCCTCTCCTCTCTCTCTAGGATAACACCATAATATAACACCAGAGCTGTGGAAGCCCTCTCCTCTCTCTCTAGGATAACACCATAATATAACCCCAGAGCTGTGGAAGCCCTCTCCTCTCTCTCTAGGATAATACCATAATATAACACCAGAGCTGTGGAAGCCCTCTCCTCTCTCTCTAGGATAACACCATAATATAACACCAGAGCTGTGGAAGCCCTCTCCTCTCTCTCTAGGATAACACCATAATATAACCCCAGAGCTGTGGAAGCCCTCTCCTCTCTCTCTAGGATAACACCATAATATAACTCCAGAGCTGTGGAAGCCCTCTCCTCTCTCTCTCTAGGATAATACCATAATATAACACCAGAGCTTTGGAAGCCCTCTCCTCTCTCTCTAGGATAACACCATAATATAACTCCAGAGCTGTGGAAGCCCTCTCCTCTCTCTCTAGGATAATACCATAATATAACCCCAGAGCTGTGGAAGCCCTCTCCTCTCTCTCTAGGATAACACCATAATATAACCCCAGAGCTGTGGAAGCCCTCTCCTCTCTCTCTAGGATAATACCATAATATAACCCCAGAGCTGTGGAAGCCCTCTCCTCTCTCTCTAGGATAACACCATAATATAACTCCAGAGCTGTGGAAGCCCTCTCCTCTCTCTCTAGGATAACACCATAATATAACACCAGAGCTTTGGAAGCCCTCTCCTCTCTCTCTAGGATAACACCATAATATAACACCAGAGCTTTGGAAGCCCTCTCCTCTCTCTCTAGGATAATACCATAATATAACCCCAGAGCTGTGGAAGCCCTCTCCTCTCTCTCTAGGATAATACCATAATTTAACACCAGAGCTGTGGAAGCCCTCCTCTCTCTCTAGGATAATACCATAATATAACCCCAGAGCTGTGGAAGCCCTCTCCTCTCTCTCTAGGATAATACCATAATATAACACCAGAGCTTTGGAAGCCCTCTCCTCTCTCTCTAGGATAATACCATAATATAACCCCAGAGCTGTGGAAGCCCTCTCCTCTCTCTCTAGGATAACACCATAATATAACCCCAGAGCAGTGGAAGCCCTCTCCTCTCTCTCTAGGATAATACCATAATATAACCCCAGAGCTGTGGAAGCCCTTTCCTCTCTCTCTAGGATAACACCATAATATAACACCAGAGCTTTGGAAGCCCTCTCCTCTCTCTCTAGGATAATACCATAATATAACCCCAGAGCTGTGGAAGCCTTCTCCTCTCTCTCTAGGATAATACCATAATATAACACCAGAGCAGTGGAAGCCCCCTTCTCTGTCTCTAGGATAACACCATAATATAACCCCAGAGCTGTGGAAGCCCTCTCCTCTCTCTCTAGGATAACACCATAATATAACACCAGAGGTGTGGAAGCCCTTCTCTCTCTCTAGGATAACACCAGTGTGTTGCTGGTACCTTCAACACGATCCTATTAAGGCTCCCCATCCCCATTCATTCACTTGTGTATATTCATCTATGCAGTGCAGTGTGGAGGTCTGGACAATGACCAAGTGGAGGGAGATAAACATGGACCAGATGGGCACAGAGCTCAGGAGGTTTGTCAAGGTGACATCATCTACCTACCTAACGCATCAACACACACACACACACACACCACCCTCCCCATCTCTTCTGCAGTATATTCTGTCATTATGCCCTATGTGTTAGCAAACAACTAGATGCCTTAGTGTTGAACCTATCAGTTATATGTCATCACTATCTACCCTCTGTTTGTGTAGGACATCTATGAACTGTACAAAGAGGCCCGTGTGAGGGACGTGTATCGTGGGTTAGATCTCTGTGTAGAACCTGTTGACGTCACTGTGGGCTGTCAGCGAGCTGCAGAACCAGGCCATACAGCAACTCCACAGGGTTCAACTCATCATCACCACCAAGGTGACAGAGGGAACTAGCACTGATCTGACAAGAGATTCAATAAATAGAAATGTCCCAAATGGCACCCTATTTCCAATCACTTTATAGTGCACTAATTTTGATTCGGGCCTATAGGGGTCTAGTCAAAAGTAGTGCACTATAAATGGAAAAACGTGCAATTTGGGACAGACCCATGCATCCCAATAGATCAATCCATTCATAAAACATGCTGTAGAAATGATGGCTGGATGAAAGACATTTCTATGGGGAATTTCTTCTTTTTCTGGGGTGCTTTGTCCTTGACCATTTTCCCTCCATGCATTACATGTCCGGCTAGTGGTGTGGCTCTTTTTAAATGTTGGAACATTTTGGCCATTTAACAGACGCTCTTGTCCAGAGTGACTTCAAGTCAGTGCATTCCAATGAGGTCTTGTTGTCATGGGTGTGAAAATGGAGAAGCATGACTTGATAATGAGGATAATGTTACTGATAGGAGGCGTGATGATAAATGTAGTTTGTTACGCACGCCTCTAGAAAGAGGGAACGCAACACCCTGCTACAACTTAACTCTCCGTGGTGTGAAAAGGTAGGGAAGTGTAGGTGTGAGCAAGGAGACAAATAGGCAGAGAATACCGTTAACAGGGAATTTATTCCTTCACGCGGTAAGGTTGGGGAAAAGGGGCTGGACGGAACCAAAGCAAAGAAAGTAAATATCAAAGCCCCCTCTCCTACCTTACCTGCCTACCCACTACTTACCTAACTAGCACCACCTGGTGCACTAACCAAAATACAGGGGATGGTCCACCCAGGTCTTTCCTAGTGTGCATAGACAGTAAACTACTACGGTTTATGTATGCCCGCGGGCCTCTTGCCTAAGCACTCCCTAGGTGCCTTCCCCTTCCCCCCTGGGAACAAATGAAACAGAATATTCCAAATGATTTCACAACAAACTGAGAAAACAACTAACTCAGGACATTAAAGAAGCTCTCTCTCTCTGAGCAACAAACTAACACAGAACATAATAAGGTTTCTCAGCAACAACTAAGTACATACCAAATGCTCTTTCTGCGAAACAACCAACATATATCTATATCCCTCTGCCATCAACCTCCTCTCAGCAAAGATCTCCCTGCAATCATCTCTGTGTCAATAGAACACTGGTTTATATAGCTTTAGGTGGGGTTGTTAATTGGAGACAGCTGCGTCCTGACGAGGGGGCGGGGTCAGCTCTCCAATCAGCAATGGGGCCGACCAATCAGCTGCTTGGAGAATTTCAGGAAGCCATTACCTGAAACACACTCACAAATATACAAACTACAACACAGAAACTGGGGAACGTAACATAGTTCTACCTTCCTGTCTGTGAAGGGGGACTTCACCATGATAGACAGCATTACCCTTGGAAGACCTGATGGCGCTGCAGCTTCATCTGTTTGAAGAGGAAGTTCGTAACATAGTGGATCAGGCAGTCAAGGAGATGGCCATTGAGAAGGTCTTGCGTTAGGAATTCTCCATCTATTTACTGCACTGTGATACAGTAGGAGTTTTATAACAGACACGATTCAAATGTTTTGTCACTGGCAAATCTGGTGCAGTCCATGAGGAGGAGATGCAATACAGTACTTAATGCAGCTGGTGGCCACACCAGATACAGACTTACTTTTGATTTTGATCCCCCCTTTGTTCAGGGACACTATTTAATTTATGTTAGTCACATGTCTGTGGAACTTGTTCAGTTTATGTCTTAGTTGTTGAATCTTATGTTCATACAAATATTTACACATGTTAAGTTTGCTGAAAATAAACGCAGTTGACAGTGAGGACGTTTCTTTTTTTGCTGAGTTCATTACACCATCAGAAAAAAATATTTTTAAGTTTCACCCTTTTGTTAATTGTTGCTCAAAATTAACCCAATTATTTAGATACATGGAACATCTTAAACAGTATCATCCACAATAGGGCAAAACTAAATTCAACTAATGAGCTAAATGAAAAAATCTGATAAAGTAAGATCCCAAACAAATATTACAACCTATATTACAGAACTGCTCCTCGTGCTTCTCTCTTTTGATGCTTATTTTGTGGGTGGACGCATCAAAGTGTACCTCCTATTTTTAAAGGTGGCAAAGCGGTCAATAACACTATTGTGGCTTAGTGGCCCAAGCACTTCACCCTCAATGGACATGGCTGCAAGACTTGCAAGACTTTTCTGACCCATTGTCTTACGCAACCAGGAGTTCTGTGGCAAATGCATCTGTGCGTTTGCCTATCAGTGTTTCACATACAGCTTGTTTGCCAAAACAAGCTTCTGCCAGGTCTACAGTCTCTTTCTGGAGGAACTTGTGTAGTCCCTCAGTTATAGAAAGAAGGGACTGAAACATCAGTAGCAAATACACGGTGGAGAACTTATGAAGCTTTGCTCTCAGACCAACAGCCATGGGGGACCCAATGGCAGATAGACAATTAACAATAGCAGTTAGTGTCTAGGACTGCATTTATGGAGCGCAGCTGGCATGCCCAGCGAGTGTTTGAGAACTGTACAAGTTCAGCTGATGCTATTCCAAGTTTGGACTGAGCTTCTTTGAACTTGTGGTGGTTAACTAGGGATGTACTGAAAAACGAATACACATTCTCCAAGAAACTGAAACTCAGCAGCCTCCGGAATAGCCCTGCAAGTATGACACAACACCAAATTAAGCTCATGAGCATAGCAATGTACATAAATTGCCTCCGGATGTAGCCCTCTGAAATGTGCTTGCACATCTCCTTTGGACCCACTCATGACAGCTGCACCATCATAGGTCTGTGCAATGCACTTTAGGCCTGCTACTCCTCTCATTTGGAGCTGCTGTTGCAACTTATTTGCTATCGATTGGGCATCAAATGACTTGATTTCTGCTATTGCTAGTAAACGCTTCTTAACTGTCTTTTAAAAAGCAGGTGAAAAGGTCATTCAAATAACCAAATTCAACCTAGCTAATTTCCGATTTATACAAAATTGTTTGACTACAGAGGTAGCAAAACTGTACTTCAAATCTATGATACTCCCCCACTTAACATACTGCTTGACTTGTTGTGCTCAAGCTTGCTGTACAACATTAAACCCCATTCAGTCTGTCTACAAACAGGCTCTCAAAGTGCTTGATAGGAAGCCCAATAGCCATCATCACCGTTACATCCTCAGAAAGCATGAGCTCCTGAGTTGGGAAAATCTTGTGCAATACACCGACGCATGTCTTGTATTCAAGATCCTAAATGGCCTGGCTCCCCCTCCACTCAGTATTTTTGTTAAACAGAAAACCCAAACATATGGCAGCAGATCCACAAGGTCTGCCATGAGAGGTGACTGTATAGTTCCCTTAAGGAAAAACACCTTTAGTCAATCTGCTTTCTCTGTGAGAGCTTCCCATGTCTGGAATACACTGCCATCAGACACACATACCTGCACCACCTATCACACTTTCACAAAAAACATGAAGACATGGCTAAAGGTCGATCAGATTTGTGAACATAATCCCTAGCTGTGTATTGCCGCTTTCCATGTTGTCTGTAGCTTGTGTGGTGTGGAAACACTTTGTTGCTTTTATGGATTTTGTCTTGTTGCTTTTTGTGCTGTGTTGCTCTGTCTGTATGCTATGTCTTGCTTGTCCTATGTTGCTCTGCGTGTGCTCACTGCTCAATGATTGTCTGCATTATAATAGTTTTTAATAACCTGCCCAGTGACTGCGGTTGAAAATTAGCCGGCTGGCTAAAACCAGCACTTTTACTGAAACGTTGATTAATGTGCACTGTCCCTGTAAAAATAAACTCAAACTGTCCCCTCTGTCACATACCTAACACACAGAGCCAACTGTTCAGACTGCCCATCCCTGGTCTCATCCGCCATAATGGCATACATTCCAGACTTTGACATTCAGAGACTATGGTGCCCGTAATCTCTTGAGCACAGCATTCGATCATGTCATTCTGAGATTCTGGAGAGAGAGATGTCACATTTGATTAAGTATTATACCTTTGCAGGAAAGGGTCAAACTCCTTCAAAAGCTCCATACATTCAAGAAAGTTCCTTCTATTTGTGCTTTCACTAGATTCATCATTGGCACGTTAAGAGAGTCCCTGTCTTCCTAACATTGAGGTGACCGCAACAATTCTCCTCAGATACGCCCTTCTCTCTGCAATATCACTAGCATGGGCAGATGTTAAAATCTGAGCAATGTTCCCATGATTGCTAGTTGCCTGGTAGCTTTGCCATGCCTCAACACTGTCTCTGTGTGTTTGTGCCATCTTATGTTTACTAAAGAAAAACAAAGCTTTTTTTCCAGTTTTTGCAGCCATTACTAACAAAAACATCAAATGTAATGTTTTTGCCAAAAACTCTACATGGAAAGCAGAAAGCTGTGTTTTTGTGGACAGAGTACTTTCCCCAATTGTTTTCTCAAACCAGCAGTGCTGAAATGCCCTTTTCTGTGTAACAAAACTTTTGTTTGGGTAGCTATTCAGCTTCACTTGTCTGGGCACAGTGTCTTTGTCACCTAAATCGCTCTCATTTCTGGAAAGAGTTGCTGCAGTGGCTTGATTACTTTCTTTCTCTGGATCTGTTTGTTGTCCCTCTCTCTCTGGATCTGTTCCTCTGGATCTGTTCCGCTGTTGCTCTCACTCTGGATCTGTTCCTCTGTTCCTCTCACTCTGGATCTGTTCCACTGTTCCTCTCACTCTGGATCTGTTCCGCTGTTCCTCACACTCTGGATCTGTTCTGCTGTTTCTCCCTCTCCGGATCTGTTCCTCTGGATCTGTTCCGCTGTTCCTCTCACTCTGGATCTGTTCTGCTGTTCCTCCCTCTGGATCTGTTCCGCTGTTCCTCACACTCTGGATCTGTTCTGCTGTTTCTCCCTCTCTGGATCTGTTCCGCTGTTGCTCTCACTCTGGATCTGTTCCGCTGTTCCTCTCACTCTGGATCTGTTCTGCTGTTCCTCTCACTCTGGATCTGTTCCGCTGTTCCTCTCACTCTGGATCTGTTCCTCTCACTCTGGATCTGTTCCGCTGTTGCTCTCACTGAATCTGTTCCTCTCACCCTGGATCTGTTCTGCTGTTTCTCCCTCTCTGGATCTGTTCCGCTGTTGCTCTCACTCTGGATCTGTTCCTCTCACCCTGGATCTGTTCTGCTGTTCCTCTCACTCTGGATCTGTTCCACTGTTCCTCTCACTCTGGATCTGTTCCGCTGTTCCTCTCACTCTGGATCTGTTCCTCTCACCCTGGATCTGTTCTGCTGTTTCTCCCTCTCTGGATCTGTTCCGCTGTTGCTCTCACTCTGGATCTGTTCCTCTCACCCTGGATCTGTTCTGCTGTTCCTCTCACTCTGGATCTGTTCCGCTGTTCCTCTCACTCTGGATCTGTTCCTCTCACCCTGGATCTGTTCCGCTGTTCCTCTCACTCTGGATCTGTTCCGCTGTTCCTCTCACTCTGGATCTGTTCCTCTCACCCTGGATCTGTTCTGCTGTTTCTCCCTCTCTGGATCTGTTCCGCTGTTGCTCTCACTCTGGATCTGTTCCTCTCACCCTGGATCTGTTCCGCTGTTCCTCTCACTCTGGATCTGTTCCGCTGTTCCTCTCACTCTGGATCTGTTCCTCTCACCCTGGATCTGTTCCGCTGTTCCTCTCACTCTGGATCTGTTCCGCTGTTCCTCTCACTCTGGATCTGTTCCTCTCACCCTGGATCTGTTCTGCTGTTTCTCCCTCTCTGGATCTGTTCCGCTGTTGCTCTCACTCTGGATCTGTTCCTCTCACCCTGGATCTGTTCCGCTGTTCCTCTCACCCTGGATCTGTTCCTCTCACTCTGGATCTGTTCCGCTGTTCCTCTCACTCTGGATCTGTTCCGCTGTTTCTCTCACTCTGGATCTGTTCCACTGTTCCTCCCTCTCTGGATCTGTTCCGCTGTTGCTCTCACTCTGGATCTGTCCCTCTGTTCCTCTCACTCTGGATCTGTTGCTCTGTTCCTCTCACTCTGGATCTGTTCCTCTCACTCTGGATCTGTCCCTCTGTTCCTCTCACTCTGGATCTGTTCCTCTGTTCCTCTCACTCTGGATCTGTTCCTCTCACTCTGGATCTGTTCCTCACTCTGGATCTGTTCCGCTGTTCCTCTCACTCTGGATCTGTTCCTCACTCTGGATCTGTTCCTCACTCTGGATCTGTTGCTCTCACTCTGGATCTGTTCCTCTCACTCTGGATCTGTTCCGCTGTTCCTCACTCTGGATCTGTTCCGCTGTTCCTCTCACTCTGGATCTGTTCCGCTGTTCCTCTCACTCTGGATCTGTTCCTCTCACTCTGGATCTGTTCCGCTGTTCCTCTCACTCTGGATCTGTTCCGCTGTTCCTCTCACTCTGGATCTGTTCCTCTCACTCTGGATCTGTTCCTCACTCTGGATCTGTTCCACTGTTCCTCTCACTCTGGATCTGTTCCTCACTCTGGATCTGTTCCTCACTCTGGATCTGTTGCTCACTCTGGATCTGTTCCGCTGTTCCTCTCACTCTGGATCTGTTCCTCTCACTCTGGATCTGTTCCGCTATTCCTCTCACCCTGGATCTGTTCCTCTCACTCTGGATCTGTTCCGCTGTTCCTCTCACTCTGGATCTGTTCCGCTGTTCCTCCCTCTCTGGATCTGTTCCTCTGTTCCTCTCACTCTGGATCTGTTCCTCTCACTCTGGATCTGTTCCGCTGTTCCTCTCACTCTGGATCTGTTCCGCTGTTCCTCTCACTCTGGATCTGTTCCGCTGTTCCTCTCACTCTGGATCTGTTCCGCTGTTCCTCCCTCTCTGGATCTGTTCCTCTGTTCCTCTCACTCTGGATCTGTTCCTCACTCTGGATCTGTTCCGCTGTTCCTCTCACTCTGGATCTGTTCCTCACTCTGGATCTGTTCCTCACTCTGGATCTGTTGCTCTCACTCTGGATCTGTTCCGCTGTTGCTCTCACTCTGGATCTGTTCCGCTGTTGCTCTCACTCTGGATCTGTTCCGCTGTTCCTCTCACTCTGGATCTGTTCCGCTGTTCCTCTCACTCTGGATCTGTTCCTCTCACTCTGGATCTGTTCCGCTGTTGCTCTCACTCTGGATCTGTTCCTCTCACTCTGGATCTGTTCCGCTGTTCCTCTCACTCTGGATCTGTTCCTCTCACTCTGGATCTGTTCCGCTGTTCCTCTCACTCTGGATCTGTTCCGCTGTTCCTCTCACTCTGGATCTGTTCCTCTCACTCTGGATCTGTTCCGCTGTTCCTCTCACTCTGGATCTGTTCCGCTGTTCCTCTCACTCTGGATCTGTTCCTCTCACCCTGGATCTGTTCTGCTGTTTCTCCCTCTCTGGATCTGTTCCACTGTTCCTCTCATTCTGGATCTGTTCCTCTCACTCTGGATCTGTTCCTCTCACCCTGGATCTGTTCTGCTGTTTCTCCCTCTCTGGATCTGTTCCACTGTTCCTCTCACTCTGGATCTGTTGCTCTCACTCTGGATCTGTTCCGCTGTTCCTCTCACTCTGGATCTGTTCCGCTGTTCCTCTCACTCTGGATCTGTTCCTCTCACTCTGGATCTGTTCCGCTGTTCCTCTCACTCTGGATCTGTTCCGCTGTTCCTCTCCCTCTGGATCTGTTTGTTGTCCCTCTTTGCGCATGCTTGCTCTCTCTCACTTATAAAGTTCATATGTTGATCTCTGCCTTGCACAGAAGCCTTTCTTTCTGCATGACCCTTTAAGATATCATGAACATCATTCATTTGCCTAACAAAAGCTGTCAGATTGCTGTACAAATTTAACTGAAAACTTAAACATCTACTCGCTTTTTTTTAATCACTAATCAGACATGCTCCCTCAGCCCTGTCAGCTTCTTTCCCTCATTCTTGTCTGCTGTGTTTTGACATGTATTGTTATTAAACTCATATTTACAATAACTCAAGGCTTAATAGGTGATTAATCAGTTTTAATTTGTTTGTTTGAACTGGTAAAATCTTCATTTCTCACCGGATTGGCCTTCGGCAGAGCTGCTGGCACTGCCTCTCTTGAAGAATTTCCGTATATCCATCTAACGTTAGTCGTTAGCTAGTTTACAGTTGAGAAATTGAGGATAATACAATGACATTGTGATCAACACTATGTCAACTAATCTACACATGAGCTACTGATAATTGTGTTGCAATTGCCTACTGAATGAAAGCAATTGAGTATGAAAAGATATGTGCATGATGTTACGTCATGTCTCATTTATAGCCTGGCACAGATAGCAAAACTACATTAAATACAACGTTAAGTAGATATCATCACCACATAACTTATGTCGAATTTAAAAGACACTGTTAACGTTACCGTTAGCTAGCTCGCAACATCTGTTACACTGTAATTTACAGGCAGCCTCACTTAAAAACATATTGGTTAACAAAGCTTTCATTATGACCAAAGTCTATAGTAGTGAATACTTCTGTTCTAACTTACCACAAATTCACATTGTAGCCTATCTGCAAGAATCAGTCCTGTCAGAGCTGTTTCCTGTCCGTTTACTGTTAGCTAGCAGTCTCAAGCCACAGAGGTAGCTAACGTTAACCAAAATGTTAGCTGAATGTACACCAGATAGCGGTAAATTGCATGTTGCCACTTAGACTGCCCATTGTGACTCGCTTGTAGGCGTGCTGGCAGCATATTCGCTTCCCTGTGGCTCAGTTGGTAGAGCATGGTGTTTGCAACGCCGCATGGTGTGTGCAACGCCAGGGTTGTGGGTTCGATTGCCACGGGGGGCCAGTACAAAAAAAAATGCATGAAATGAAATGTATGCATTCACTACTGTAAGTCGCTCTGGATCAGAGTGTCTGCTAAATGACTAAAATGTAAATGTAAAAATGTTCGTTAAGAATTCAGCATAGCAAGTTTATATGAAGGCCTGGTTATTAAATGGGTACATAGTTCAATAGTAATATCCTCTAAAACGCTCTGGTGACAAACAAACTTTGCATCCCTGTTTCCAATTATCCACATGGCTGGGAGAACCTATTCAAGTAAGTAAATACATTTTGAAAATGTAAAAAAATTATGCATTATTAGCTACAGTGCAGGCTAACTCAAATGAGCTGCTAAATGAGCTAGCTAGCCAATTTCACATACTGTATAGATAGCTAGCTAAGTGAATGAAATATCACCATCTGCCTAAGTTCATATTAGCTAGCTATCTTGATGTATTTATCACTGTAAAAAACAAACTCCAAACGTAGCTAGCTAACAGCCATGGAGGAGGGTGAAAGGATAGCAGCCCCAACTGTCAGTGAGAGAGTAGGCTATTCTGGATAGTGCAGGTACTTTTGTGTAGTTCCTGTCCCTAGAAGTGAGGATAGAGATAATAGTAACATAATATTCAGTGCAGTGTAATTTGACTGGAATGAAGTCTGTTTCTTGTGAGGTTCTGTCCTCAGTTAAAGAGAGCTATGAAAGCCTGTCTACATAGGAAGGGCAGTGGTTCTCAGTCCTGGTCCTGGGGACTCAAAGGGGTGCACATTTTTGTTTTTGCCTTAGCACTGCACAAGTGATCAACTCATCATCAAGCTTCAAGTGGTATTTATCTATTAATTTGTGATGCTATCCTTGATATGATCCTGTTATTGTCACAAGCACATATGTGTGCCCATGCATCTATTAATCCAATGTTATGATTTGTTATCAGGGATATTATACTTTAGTAATCCACAATGACCTGGTGATGTAAAAGTCTAAGAATTGCATTTGTCTTCCATATTCCTACAGATACCTTGTAACTGGAGATTCCTTCAAAATGATTGCCTACAGTTACTGTGCAATGTTGGGTGACCAGGGCCATCTGGGACTGCCTCCTGGAGGAAGGTGTGTGAAGGCTACCTGTGTCCTGCATAACTTCATGAGGATAGACACGAGGACCAGGAGGGGATCTGCAGCTCGCCGCCGTGTGCCAGAGGAGAAGTCTGCTGTTCTGCAGGATGTTTCAAAGATGGGGTCCAACAACGCAGCAAGAGAGGCAATCCGTGTGCGGGAGATCTGCACCTCCTACTTCTTTGACGAGGGTGCTGTTCCCTGGCAACACCATAGACTACACTATGCACAACCAAAGGCTCTTTTAAGAGCCATTCACATTGCAAAATGAGTATTCTTTTATTTACTTAGCCATGTCAACTGCAGTTATTAAAATCCCAGTTTCTCTCCCTTTGATTTATACTTATCAGGTGAGGGTGCTATTTAGGTAAGGATGTGACGTCTGTACAAAAACAAAAACAGGCTATTTTAAATCACCCATATTGAAAAAAAATGTAGAACAATTACACCCTATAACCCACACACTCATGTATCAATCTGATTGATGGATTGTGTTGTGCAGTAAGCAGGCTCAGGTGTATAACTGTGGCTCCTTCCACCTTCAAAGAATAGGCAAGAGGGCCAACCATGGAGAATAATAAGACACTTCATTATTTCTATAACTACGCTATATTGTTTGTTCGTTCATATTTTTCAGCATAAAGTACTCTGCAGACACTTTCCCTTTCTTTTACACCTCTCTCCTGCCTCCTTTCTTCCTCTGTTTTTAGAATGCACAACAGATGTGCATTGTACAGATTGAACTTGTATTTATAATGCTTGTATTTATAACACTTGGATAATTAACTTCTTTCAATAAAGTGTTTCACATTCTCTACTGGTTGAAATTAAGTCTCATTTAATGAAGTAATACACCTATCCTGTTATGAGATCAATGCAGATGAAGGGCATTAGATATTGAGATGAACTGGTTTTAGAGTATTTAGATGCATAGGAAATATATAGGAAAATATATATTTCTGTATATTTGAATTACAAATCAGCCTTTAACTAGTTAAATCCTGTTACAATGTGTAACCATTGATGTCCCAGGACCAGGATTGGTAAACACTGCTGAAGTGTATAATTGTAATACATACAAAGCATCATACAAAGACTGGAATGTGATACTCCTGGTATTGGATATGACTGAAAAATCATCTCAAAGACATTCATACCTGAACTGCACCTTTATTTGCCAAGGTAGAGTACATGATCAGTGAATACATTAAATGCACACGCTACAATGTGGGGATCTCATGCATGGTAATAACTACATGTATATACGACTTGCATCCTTGACACAAAGTTATATTATATTCTACTCAATCCATAGGCTTCATTAATGTCATTCAGACTGTTTTGAAGTTGAGATAGCTGGCTATGCTAGCTGGCTATGCTAGCTGGCTATGCTAGCTGGCTATGCTAGCTGGCTATGCTAGCTGGCTATGCTAGCTGGCTAGGCTAGCTGGCTAGGCTAGCTGGCTAGGCTAGCTGGCTAGGCTAGCTGGCTAGGCTAGCTGGCTATGCTAGCTGGCTATGCTAGCTGGCTATGCTAGCTGGCTATGCTAGCTGAGGTTCATAGCTAGGTTCTGAACTAATATGTATACCAAATGATTGGGTCCATACACAGATCGGCTAGATAGCTAGCTACACATCCATAGGCATACAGATATTGTTATCCTCCACTTCACAATAAGCAAGAACATAGCTAGCTACGCTATTTCATCTATCTGCATTGCATGGCAAATATCTGCAAGGCAAGCTTACAAAATGTAACATTCAATTTGCAGTAAATGCTTTAGCTAGCTAGATTCTTTACATCCACTGCTTCACAAGACGACGGCCTGGTTTGCTGGTTGTTTCAGGAGTCCCTAAAACATTAAACAACCAGATTTACAATTTAATACTGGTGTCACAACACCCATACAGCTAGCCAGCTAGCTTGCTAAATCGCGATTTTCGTAAATTAACTTTATGATTAAAAACAAATTTTTCATAATAATTTGTCTCTACATTAACTAACATATTCCTGTCAATTGTACATTTTTTGCATGATTCGTTATGACGTTGTAATCACTTACATTTGCTTCCATCCTAGTATTTTTGTCAGCCATCTTTGCTGAAGAAAGTCTCCAGCCTTGGGTCTCATCGCGTCAAATTGGTAATGGGAACTACTCTATATGATTGGTAATCGCCCAGTGGTCGCCGCTGGGGATTTGCATAAAGGGGGGGGGAAAAGTTTATATTTTTTCACCACCTCCCACGCCGCCTTCGCACCGCCCAAAGGTCCCCCGCCCTCTCCGCGTCTCACAGCTTTCCTTCCATTGAAATGAATGGGAAGCGGTGTTTCATCGCGCGGCAACCTGTGCTAGTGTATCATGCCCGTAAATCACTAGCGCTTGCAGAAGCCTCTGCAGCAGCAGCCTCCCCCAGGTCCTAGTGCCCGCCGTAAGATGTGATGGAACGGTTGATGAAAAATAAAGAAATCACAGAGAAAATATATTGACGGATATATTAATTTATTTAAGGGGGGCTAATGAATATTTTAGGCATGCGCGACGTCCCTGCAATACTCTGTGTAGTTAATAGACTACAGTACCCTACAATATACAATACTCCGTCTATTTAATAAACTACTGTACCCTACAGTATATAATACTCTGTATATTTAATAAACTACAGTACCCTACAGTATATAATACTCTGTGTATTTAATAAACTACAGTACCCTACAGTTACACTACTCTGTATATTTAATCAACTACAGTACCCTACAGTATATAATACTCTGTGCATTTAATAAACTACAGTACCCTACAGTTACAATACTCTGTGTATTTAATAAACTACAGTACATTTTACATTTTAGTCATTTAGCAGACGCTCTTATCCAGAGCGACTTACAGTAGTGAATGCATACATTTCATTTCATGCATTTTTTCTTTTTCTTTTTTTGTACTGGCCCCCCGTGGGAATCGAACCCACAACCCTGGCGTTGCACACACCATGCTGGCGTTGCAAACACCATGCTCTACCAACTGAGCCACAGGGAAGACAGTACACAATACTCTGTCTATTTAATAAACTACACTACACAATGCTCTGTCTATTTTATAAACTACAGTACCCTACGGTATACAATACTCTGTGTATTTTATAAACTACAGTACCCTACAGTAAACAATACTCAGTACTCAATACTCTGTATTTCTGTCTCTGCAGGAGTTGATGTTGGACAGCGCCAAAACAATTAACCCCATCTGTTTGAGAAACTAGAAGATCTACAGAAAAGGTTCACATGGTCAATCACTTTGAAGATATGTTTTTCGTAGCCTTTATTGGTCTACGAGGACCGCCCCAGGATACAGTGGGTGTTAGACTACCCAGGCCAGGTAGCTCTCACTGGTTCTCAGGTCTGGTGGAGCAACAACGCGTGGATGGTGTTTCAGAGGCTGGAGGACAGGTTTGAGTCGGCACTCAAAGACTACAACAAGAAACAGGTGACGTGTGGCTCCATGTAGGATCCTTTTGATTAAGATCCAATATTGTAAACACACATTTTTTTTGTTAGAGCTCAACAAAGAATGTACAGGTGCATTAACCATTTTTAATGGCTGTCAAACTTGAAATGATAAAAGTTGTAGGCCTCAATCTTCCTCTGCTAGAAGACCCAGACCCAGTAGTTATCATACCTTTTCATCCCATTATTACCTCCCAGAGGTATTATATTCTCCATCAGTCTATGCACCTGTAGTGGAGGTGGGGACAGGGACAGGTGGAGGTGTTGAATGTAGCTGTCAGTCAGAAACATGGACACCTGCTCTGTTATCTCCTTTCATTGAGAGCTGCTGAACTGACATGTCTGAGCCCCAAATACCACTCTGTTCACTATGGCTATAGGACCTCATATGGCTTGGATAGTAGTGTACATAGGGAATGATTTGGGACTCAGACGGTGTGTCTGTAGAGCCGTGTTGGGAGGCTGAGGGAGGCACACAGAGAGTTGTTCTATATCAGTGTTGTCACTGTCGTCAGCAGTATGTGGTTAAGGTTAGCACGTCCTTGGCCGTGACGGGCTGTTTGAATAATCTCCGCCTTCTATGTCCCAAATGGCAACCTATTTCCTGTGTAGTGCACTACTTTTTACCAGGGCTTCCATAAGGCTCTGGTCTAAAGTAGATCACTATAGGGCATAGTGTGCCATTTGAGAAGCAGCCCCTGCTCCTCTTCAACCTACAGACCCACTGCTGATTAGATCTCCTGACATACTAGACTGGTGATGAATGCAAGCTGCTGTCCCCTGGTGTTTTACACCACATAGGAGACTGCTGAGATTACTTCTCACTGGCTTTCTACTGTTACAAGGATTTTACAATACGCTCTATGGACACAGATGCACACACACTCTTGTACAACTAATCTTGTGGGGACACACAATTCCGTCCCATTCATAACCCTAAACCTAACCTGTACCTTAACCTAACCCTAAAACTAACCCTAAAACTAACCCTAACACATTCTAACCATAACTCTATACCCCTTAGATATTGTATTTGACCTTGTGGGGACTAACAAAATGTCCCCAGTTGGTTACATTTTTGTTTGTTTACTTGTGGGGACTTCTGGTTCCCCACAAGTTTAGTTAACACGTCCACACACACACACGTCCACACACACACACGTCCACACACACACACACACACACACACACACCAGGGGCGGAAATCTCGGGGGGGACGGGGGGGACACGACCCACCCATCCTGGGAAAAATATGATTTGTCCCCCCCAATATATCACTGAAACATAACTATGTAATTTAAATAATATTAATAATACGCAATGAAAGCAATTGTGCTGATTATAGACACTTAATAGCGCGTTTTTAAGTTTCAAAAGATTGCAACCCCCCCACCCTTTGCCTCACAATGGTTTGATCCACTGCCAGTTCCTTAACTTGCTACGTAACTGCCGTGAGGTTGATCCAGTCAATCGCGCACACACACTAGCTGAATATGCAGAGCTAGCGCGCAAATATGAACTATTAAGCTAGCTAGTACCTATTCCATTTATGTGGCGTCGTCAAAGATGGAATCAGCATGCAGATGATTTAAGTTAGTGCTTCAAAGTCCCTGTGATAAGGTTAGCGATAAACTGAAGTCCAAACTGAACAGAACTACACTCTCTTCTACCATTGTCTTAAATATATTTAAGGGTCTCGTTGCAAAAGCTAAATTGTCGCAAGGGAACTTTTATTTATTTATTTTATTTCACCTTTATTTAACCCGGGTGGGAAAGATTATAGCAAACACCACTGAAACTGAATTGGTGCTCGCTAGCTTTGCAAATTCAGCTATTGTTGGAAGCCAGCCAATATGAAACAAACTATTAAAATGACAAAAGGTTGCAGCATATGTTGTGTAAATGGTGAACTCATACAGCTGTCAACTCTTGTCATTTTAATCCGTTTCACATTTGCTAGCTACCTTTTAGATCGAAGCCCATATCGAATGATTGAAGATGATAGAAGCCCATCTCCTACTGTAAATAACCTACACACTGTGTGTGTAGCCAGCCAGCCAGCCAGGTAGAAAAATGGCAGAAAAATAAAAGACGGACATCACAGTATTTTTCAATACACCAAAACGCATAGTAAGAACCCTAGTAGCCTAATATCTCAAAGACTAGTTGATAAAATGTTCATAAGAAAGAAATTAAATTCTAATGGAAATGTTTCACAATGATGTCATTAGGCAGAGCAGGCAACAGATGGCACACAGACAGCAGAGTTGGGGACAGATATGCAGGGACAGACTGGCAGAGACAGGGAGTCTCAGGTAAGTTTGTTGAGTCTTTGTTTGGCAACATTATGAAAGGTTCTCCATTTTTTTGACTTGTAAAATAGGAACATAATTGGAAAATGCCATGGATACCCCCACTCTCAACTTAAACTGGTGACTGAACTAAGATTTGTTAAAGGCAATGGTATTGCTGTTGTGATTAGTTGTGTAGTTTTGGGTACCGGTAGTTAGGAGTACGGCAAACACCTTATTTCTTTGGTTCCTCAATATACATTTACCATATTACAATGTAGGCTATGTGTTACAGCACTACTTTTGGTGTCCCCCTCAGGAATTGCTCTTGAGAAAATTTCATGTAATTGTCCCCTCCAAAGTGGATATCAGATTTTCGCCCCTGACACACACACACACAGACTCCCTCACCCTTCAAGTCAAACACTGTTGAATGAGGTGTGTTCTTATTTTACCGGTATTCTACTCCAGAGGTAAAATGACCTTCCTTTGTGAAAGCGGTGTACTGCCTGATGAAAATGTAAATTTAAACATCTATTAGTTTATCCATTTATTTTGTAGATATATTTTCCTCTACCACCCCTCCCCTAGTAAACTAATGGACAACAATTAGGTTTCTACTTCCAGCTTATACATACATTTCACAGACAGTGTATTTTACGCTGTTTGTTTTTAGCTACACTCAACCCCTCCCATCTATCTCTGAAGACCATCCAGTTTTGTCTTTTGCCATATATTTTTCCAATGTGCTTGTTTCGAACCCATTTGGCCCTGCAGTCTAGGGGGATGGAAACGAGACCCGTAACATCTCATGCAAATCACCCCAGTGAAAAAGTAACATTGAGAACTAAAAACCACAGACAACCTAAATCTACCCTCAAACACTTCAGGTTTATTTTAAACACACGGTAATGGGGTGTGGGAAAAAGGGGCTGAGCTGGACCCAAGGAAAGAAATAATAAATATCCAAACAAACCCCTAAGCTAGTCTAGGCTGCTTTAAGAACAGCTAGCTAACTAACCAAACAAACCCCTAAGCTAGTGTAGCCTGCTTTAAGAACAGCTAGCTAACTAACCAAACAAACCCCTAAGCTAGTCTAGCCTGCTTTAAGAACAGCTAGCTAACTAACCAAACAAACCCCTAAGCTAGTGTAGCCTGCTTTAAGAACAGCTAGCTAACTAACCAAACAAACCCCTAAGCTAGTCTAGCCTGCTTTAAGAACAGCTAGCTAACTAACCAAAAATATAGTGGGTGGTCCGCCCAGTTCTAACTAGGGGATTTAGACACTGTTTCCCTACGGGTAATGTAGGCCCATGGGCGACTTAGCTGGTTATCCCCTTTTCCCACCAACAAACAGTCATACACCATAACAATACAATACAATACAATACAGTACAATACAATACAATACAATACAATACAATACAATACAACACTCACAGGATAACAGACAAAGTGACATGTAGGTGCAAAAACAAAAGAGAGATCTTCAGAGAGAACTGATTGGGATACTTTTAAACCAAGGGAAAGGGGATGTGATTGGGTAAGGGAAAAGGAGCAGGTGTGTCTTCAGTGGCGACTGACTGGCGACTGATGAGTGACACCTGTGATTAGGGCAGAAGGAGAGAAAACAAATACACACACAGGATACCTGTATCCGTAACAGTGCTGTTTTTCAAAAGTTCTGAACCTTTCTATTCTCATAGTTTCTAAAGATAATTTTTTTTTTTTTGCTAAGGGTATTATTATATTATTGATCAATTGACTGTGACTTTTCAAATCACCCATCAGTGCTATCTGCAGAGTTATCTCCAGGTAAATGTTGCAATTCTTCAGCCATTCCTGAACCTTCGACCAAAAACAAGCTACATGTGGACAGTATCAAAACAAATGATCTAATGATTCTGTCTCTTCGCAGCAAACTTGCAGAGCTGAGATGGTTGTATCCCCCATATACATACATATATAACATTCTATTGTTTCCAAGAATTTTGTATAATAATTTACATTGAAAAACTCAAAGATTTGTTTTGTGTATTAGTTCATAAACCACGTGCCATTAAATTGGTACATAGAAAATCTCTTCCCAACTATTTTGCAATCTATATGGCACAGTTGTCCATTTTTTGGTCCTTAAATGAAACGGGTATACTTTTTTATTTATCACAATTTTCTTTAGCTAGTTTTGGTCTTTAATGCAGGGCCAACAGACAAGGTCCTTACTTTCTCCACCTTCCACTTACCTCTTCCATTTTTGTGGTAATGCTGCAATTAGTTGTAATTTTGAATAAAGTAGACATTTTCATATATTTTAGCTGTGTCACGTTCTGACCAGTAAAGGGGTTATTTGTTATTGTAGTTTGGTCAGGATGTGGCAGGGGGTGTTTGTTTTATGTGGTTCGGGGTTTGTTGGGTTATGTTATTATGTAAGAGGGGGGTGTTTGTTTAGAGTGTTCTGGGGTTTTTGGGTTATGTTCTAGGTTAGTGTATTTCTATGTTAGATCTAGGTTGTTTAGTTCTATGTTTAGTTCATTGGGATTGGCCTTCAATTGGAGGCAGCTGGTCCTCGTTGCCTCTGATTGAAGATCCTATGTATAGGGGTGTGTTTGTAATGGGAATTGTGGGTAGTTGTCTCCTGTTTAGTGTCTGAGCACCTGATAGGACTGTTAGTGGCGGTCGTTTGTTTTGTATATGTGATTTGTTTGTTTTTCCTTCTTCACATTAAAAAGATGATAAGTATACATATTCCTGCTGCGTTTTGGTCTGATCAGTACAACACCCGTTACAAGCTGCATGTGTGACATAACACCACCAGTCCTATTTATGATATAATTTACAAAGATTATACCATAAAAAAAAAATGTCCAAAAATATTGTATTTTTTTAACCTGTTTGGGATAGGGGGCAGTATTTTCACGGCCGGATAAAAAACGTACCCGATTTAATCTGGTTACTACTCCTGCCCAGAAACTAGAATATGCATATAATTAGTAGATTTGGATAGGAAACACTCTAAAGTTTCTAAAACTGTTTGAATGGTGTCTGTGAGTATAACAGAACTCATATGGCAGGCCAAAACCTGAGAAGATTCCATACAGGAAGTGCCCTGTCTGACAATTTGTTGTCCTTCTGTAGCATCTCTATCGAAAATACAGCATCTGTGCTGTAACGTGACATTTTCTAAGGCTTCCATTGGCTCTCAGAAGGCGCCAGAAAGTGTAATGGGGTGTCTACTGTCTCTGGGCGAAGAACAGCAGGAGAATTTGTTAGTGGTCAGCCTGGGAACAGTGAGACTGAGAGGCGCATTCACGAGAATTCTCTATTTTTTTCTTTCACCCTTTAAATGAATACAACGTCTCCCGGTTGGAATATTATCGCTATTTTACGAGAAAAATTGCATAAAAATTGATTTTAAACAGCGTTTGACATGCTTCGAAGTACGGTAATGGAATATTTCGCATTTTTTTGTCACGAAATGCACTCGCGCGTCACCCTTCGGATACAAACAAAACGGAGCTATTTGAATATAACTATGGATTATTTGGAACCAAAACAGCATTTGTTGTTGAAGTAGAAGTCCTGGGAGTGCATTCTAACGAAGAACAGCAAAGGTAATCCAATTTTTCTAATAGTAATTCTGAGTTTAGGTCGTCCCAAACTTGATGGGTGTCAAAATAGCTAGCCGTGATGGCCGGGCTATGTACTCAGAATATTGCAAAATGTGCTTTCGCCGAAAAGCTATTTTAAAATCGGACACCGCGATTGCATAAAGGAGTTTTGTATCTATAATACTTAAAATAATTGTTTGTTTTTTGTCAACGTTTATCGTGAGTAATTTAGTAAATTCACCGGAAGTTTTCGGTGGGTATGCTAGTTCTGAACAAAACATGCTAATGTAAAAAGCTGTTTTTTGATATAAATATGAACTTGATTGAACAAAACATGCATGTATTGTATAACAAAATGTCCTAGGAGTGTCATCTGATGAAGATCATCAAAGGTTAGTGCTGCATTTAGCTGTGGTTTGGGTTTTTGTGACATATATGCTAGCTTGAAAAATGGGTGTGTGATTATTTCTGGCTGGGTACTCTCCTGACATAATCTAATGTTTTGCTTTCATTGTAAAGCCTTTTTGAAATCAGACAATGTGGTTAGATAAAGGAGAGTCTTGTCTTTAAAATGGTGTAAAATAGTCATATGTTTGAAAAATTGAAGTTTTTGCATTTTTTAGGTATTTTTAATTCGCGCCAGTCTATACCATTGGATATTGGTAGCGGAACGTCTGTCCCTAACAGGATAAAACACCAATCCACTATTACAACACTCCAATCCACTATTACAACACACCAATCCACTATTACAACACACCAATCCACCACTACAACACACCAATCCACCACTACAACACACCAATCCACCACTACGACACACCAATCCACTATTACGACACACCAATCCACTATTACGACACTCCAATCCACTATTACGACACTCCAATCTACCATTACGACACTCCAATCCACCATTACGACACTCCAATCCACCACTACGACACTCCAATCCACCACTACGACACTCCAATCCAATATTACACCACATCAATCCACTATTACACCACACCAATCCACTACTACACCACACCAATCCACTACTACAACACACCAATCCACTACTACAACACACCAATCCACCACTACAACACACCAATCCACCACTACAACACACCAATCCACCACTAAAACACACCAATCCACCACTACACCACACCAATCCACTACTACACCACACCAATCTACTACTACACCACACCAATCCACCACTACATTTACATTTAGTCATTTAGCAGACGCTCTTATCCAGAGCAACTTACAGTAGTGAATACAAACATTTCATTTCATGCATTTTTTGTTGTTGTACTGGCCCCCCATGGGAATCGAACCCACAACCCTGGCATTGCACACACCATGCTGGCGTTGCAAACACCACACCAATCCACTACTACACCACACCAATCCACCACACCAATCCACTACTACAACACACCAATCCACTACTACAACACACCAATCCACTACTACAACACACCAATCCACTACTACAACACACCAATTCACTACTACACCACACCAATCCACTACTACACCACACCAATCCAACACACCAATCCATTACTATAACACAGCAATCCACCACTAAAACGCACCAATCCACTATTACAACAAACCAATCCACCACTACACCACACCAATCCACCACACCAATCCACCGCTACACCACACCAATCCACCGCTACAACACTCCAATCCACTGCTACAACACACCAATCCACTGCTACAACACACCAATCCACTGCTACAACACTCCAATCTACTGCTACAACACTCCAATCCACCGCTACAACACTCCAATCCACCGCTACAACACTCCAATCCACTATTACAACACACCAATCCACTGCTACAACACTCCAATCCACTATTACAACACTCCAATCCACCGCTACAACACTCCAATCCACTGCTACAACACTCCAATCCACCGCTACAACACTCCAATCCACTATTACAACACTCCAATCCTCGACTACGACACACCAATCCACTATTACAAAACACACCAATCCACTATTACAAAACACCAATCCACTACTGCAACACAATCTCCACATTTAGTACATGTTCTTCCAGTGTAGAATATTAAGGTACTGTGGTATACTGAGCAAGGTTGCCATTGTAATGTCAATAAAATATTATCATATTTATTGAAAAATAATAATACAACTACATACAGTTGAAGTGGGACGTTTACATACCCTTAGGTTGGAATCATTCAAACTCGTTTTCAACCACTCCACTCATTTCTTCTTAACAAACTATAGTTTTGGCAAGTCAGTTAGGACATCGACTTTGTGCATGACACAAGTAATTTTTCAACAATTGTTTACAGAAAGATTATTTCACTTATAATTCACTGTATCACAATTCCAGTGGGTCAGAAGTTCACATACACAAAGTTGACTGTGCCTTTAAACAGCTTGGAAAATTAAAGAAAATTATGCCATGGCTTTAGAAGCTTCTGATAGGCTAATTGACATAATTTGAGTCAATTGGAGGTGTACCTATGGATGTATTTCAAGGCCTACCATCAAACCCGGTGCCTCTTTGCTTGACATCATGGGAAAATCAAAAGAAATCAGCCAAGACCTCAGAAAAAAAAGAATTTGTAGACCTCCACAAGTCTGGTTCATCCTTGGGAGCAATTTCCAAATGCCTGAAGGTACCACGTTCATCATACAAACAATAGTACGCAAGTATAAACACCATGGGACCACTCAGCCATCATACTGCTCAGGAAGGAGATGCGTTCTGTCTCCTAGAAATGAATGTACTTTGGTGCGAAAAGTGCAAATCAATCCCAGACCAACAGCAAAGGACCTTGTGAAGATGCTGGAGGAAACAGGTACAAAAGTATCTATATCCACAGTAAAATGAGTCCTATATCGTCATAACCTGAAAGGCCGCTCAGCAAGGAAGAAGCCACTGCTCCAAAACCGTCATAAAAAAGCCAGATTATGGTTTGCAACTGCACATGGGGTCAAAGATCGTACTTTTTGGAGAAATGTCCTCTGGTCTAATGAAACAAAAATAGAACTGTTTGGAAATAATGACCATTGTTATGTTTGGAGGAAAAAGGGGGAGGCTTGCAGGCCAAAGAACACCATCCCAACCGAGAAGCACGGGGGTGGCAGCATCATGTGTGGGGGTGCTTTGCTGCAGGAGGGACTGGTGCACTTCACAAAATAGATGGCATCATGAGGTAGGAAAATTATGAGGATATATTGAAGCAACATCTTTAGACATCAGTCAGGAAGTTAAAGCTTGGTCGCAAATGGGTCTTTCAGATGGACAATGACCCCAAGCATATTTCCAAAGTTGTGGCAAAATGGCTTAAGGACAACAAAGTCAAGGTGTTGGAGTGGCCATCACAAAGCCCTGACCTCAATCCTATAGAACATTTGTGGGCTGAACTGAAAAAGTGTGTGCGAGCAAGGAGGCCTACAAACCTGACTCAGTTACACCAGCTCTGTCAAGAGGAATGGGCCAAAATTCACCCAACTTATTGTGGGAAGCTTGTGGAAGGCTACCTGAAACGTTTGGCCCAAGTTAAACAATTTAAAGGCAATGCTACCAAATACTAATTGCGTGTATGTAAACTGCTGACCCACTGTGAATGTGATGAAAGAAATAAAAGCTGAAATAAATCATTCTCTCTACTATTATTCTGACATTTCACATTCTTAAAATAAAGTGTTGATCCTAATTGACCCAAGACAGGGACTTTTTACTAGAATTAAATGTCAGGAATTGTGAAAAACTGAGTTTAAATGTATTTAGCTAAGGTGTATGTAAACTTCAGACTTAAACTGTATGTATGGTAGTACTTTTTATTAATAAAACTACAAAATCATTAAATTGTAGCTTGTGGTTCTGTTTTCGGCTGTGTGTTTTGTGATTGGTCATATCTGTAGTGCTTGAACCCCCCATGTCTTCCTCCCAGGTCTTGACCCCGGCCAGTAATCAACGTGTTCCTCTCACCCCATCCTTGAGGCTGGTGTTTGAGATCAGTCACCTGAGGACAGCCATTCCTGCCACTGCGTCCAGAGTAGTCATCCTATACGTCAACCCACAGGACCTGGGATTGTCCTGTGCAGCTCGCTCTCTCTCTCTCTCTCTCTCTCTCTCTCTCTCTCTCTCTGAGATGTTTTTTTCTGCTCATCTCTTGTCTCCTGGCTGCAGACTGTGTGCGTTGCTCTCTGTAGACTCTCTTTGTAGTAGCCGCTCTCTGTAGCCTCTCTCTGTAGCCTCTCTCTGTAGCCTCTCTCTGTAGACTCTCTTTGTAGTAGCCGCTCTCTGTATTTGCTCTCTGTAGACTCTCTCTGTAGACTCTCTCTGTAGACTCTCTCTGTAGACTCTCTTTGTAGTAGCCGCTCTCTGTATTTGCTCTCTGTATTTGCTCTCTGTAGACTCTCTCTGTAGACTCTCTCTGTAGACTCTCTCTGTAGACTGTCTCTGTTGTCTCTCTCTTTTGTCTCTCTGTATCATGTAATTAACTAGCCGCACAGCCAGAGTTCTGGAAAACCTCCCGGTTACAGTTGATGTTTTTATTGTAGACTACATGGGAATAATATCTTCCTGTTGCAGCTTTACCTTCCTGTTGCAACTTTTCAAAGAACATCGGAATACACGTTTCAGTGAGAAAGACTCCGTCCTTTCAAAAACAATGACAAGAAATGAACAATGCGGCCGTATTAAAAATGTCTGAACGCATCAGCGAGCATGAGAGGGTAAAGCCACACATCATGAGGTCATAGTGGGGGTCCCTAGCTAGGACGGAACAAAGCCCTGCCACTGTGTCTGATTACCATCTAGTACACCGCATAGCAGAGGGTGTGGGTGTAAAAGCACAGACTCTAGACTCTCAACCCACGCTCTATTGCCTCCTCCCAGTCCTCCTGCCCACAGCTGCCTGCCTGCTGCCTGCCGCCTCTGGCTGAGCTGTAATTAGCAGGGTTTTGTTCCCACCTAACGACGCTATTATCCCCGAACAGTGGCGGTGTACACGGGACACATAAGACATTATCAATTATGAACAACTCACTGACTTGGTGTCGGTCAATACATGGCTTTCAAAGTGAGTGATATAACCGTGCTGTAACCATTTCTGTGTTCACACTTCACTCTTTTCTCAGTTGTTTTCTACGGCTGCTGTACTTTAGGCCGCTCTGGTGCACACGGCTGAGACGGCGCATCTGAGGTACTTCATGGATCTGTTGCTGGAGAGGGGCCAACCCCTGATGCTGGTGGGGAATGCAAGCGTGGAGAAGAACTTCTCTGGTCAGGAATCAGGTAGACCAAGTGACAGACATCGACATGACCACTGAAGTACCCCTCAACTACTACTGCACCTCCCTCATGCTACAGAGTGAGTGACACAACATTGGGTTCTTTCTTGACTTAAGCCCTTGGCTCCTATTAGGAGCATAGGCCATTGACGAATGTCCTCCATCTCACTCGGTTCTGGTCAAGTTCTTCCTGTGTTGAAGCTGTGCTTTAAGGCAACAAGCTGTGATGAAAAAATGCTTCACGTCTAAGATATGCGGTTGTAAGATCCAGATCTCCAATCAGAACAGAACAGCAGCACCATCTGCTGGTGTTACTAGGAGAACGAGTAGAGATGGTGAGGTGACAAAGAAAAGTTATCTGTACCATCCAGCTATGTTTCCCAACCCTGGTCATCCAGTACCTCCAACACTACACAGTGTTGTTGTAGCCCTGGACAAACACACCTCATTCAACTCATTGAGGACTTAATGATTAGTTGACAAGTTGAATCAGGGGTGCTTGTCCAGAGTTACAATAAAAACATGTACTGTTGGGGGTACCTGAGGACCAGGGTTGGGGAACACTGCCATATAGGCCAGGGGTATTCACCGCTTACCCTACGAGATCCAGAGCCTGCTGGTTTTCTGTTCTACCTGATAATTAATTGCACTCACCTGGTGTTCCAGGTCTAAATCAGTCCCTAATGAGAGGGGAACAATGAAAAACTGCAGTGGAATTGGCTTCGAGGTCCAGAGTTGAGTTTGAGGGGTATAGGCCAGTACTAGTTTGATCATCAATTCCACTTGTACATCTTCTAAAAGGGCCAACAGGAAACACTTTGGTTGTTGGTGATCTAACAGTACTCATCAAAATATAGTTTATCAGTGACTTGGGGTGTTTTGGTAACTGTGATGTCTGATGTGACTAGGGAGTTCTGGTAACTGATGTGACTAGGGAGTTCTGGTAAGTGATGTGACTAGGGAGTTCTGGTAAGTGATGTGACTAGGGAGTTCTGGTAAGTGATGTGACTAGGGAGTTCTGGTAAGTGATGTGACTAGGGAGTTCTGGTAACTGTGATGTGACTAGGGAGTTCTGGTAACTGTGATGTCTGATGTGACTAGGGAGTTCTGGTAACTGATGTGACTAGGGAGTTCTGGTAACTGATGTGACTACGGAGTTCTGGTAACTGTGATGTCTGATGTGACTAGGGAGTTCTGGTAACTGATGTGACTAGGGAGTTCTGGTAACTGATGTGACTAGGGAGTTCTGGTAACTGTGATGTCTGATGTGACTAGGGAGTTCTGGTAACTGATGTGACTAGGGAGTTCTGGTAACTGTGATGTCTGATGTGACTAGGGAGTTCTGGTAACTGATGTGAATAGGGAGTTCTGGTAACTGATGTGACTAGGGAGTTCTGGTAACTGTGATGTCTGATGTGACTAGGGAGTTCTGGTAACTGTGATGTCTGATGTGACATGGGAGTTCTGGTAACTGTGATGTCTGATGTGACTAGGGAGTTCTGGTAACTGATATGACTAGGGAGTTCTGGTAACTGATGTGACTAGGGAGTTCTGGTAACTGATGTGACTAGGGAGTTCTGGTAACTGTGATGTCTGATGTTACTAGGGAGTTCTGGTAACTGTGATATCTGATGTTACCAGGGAGTTTTGGTAACTGATGTGACTAGGGAGTTCTGGTAACTGATGTGACTAGGGAGTTCTGGTAACTGATGTGACTAGCGAGTTCTGGTAACTGATGTGACTAGGGAGTTCTGGTAACTGATGTGACTAGGGCATTTTGGCACTGATGTGACTAGGGCATTTTGGTAACTGTGATGTCTGATGTTACCAGGGTGTTTTGGTAACTGTGATAGCTGATGTGACCAGGGTGTTTTGGTAACTGTGATATCTGATGTGACCAGGGTGTTTTGGTAACTGTGATATCTGATGTGACCAGGGTGTTTTGGTAACTGTGATATCTGATGTGACTAGGGCGTTTTGGTAACTGTGATGTCTGATGTTACTAGGGAGTTCTGGTAACTGATGTCTGATGTTACCAGGGAGTTTTGGTAACTGATGTCTGATGTTACCAGGACGTTTTGGTAACTGTGAAATCTGATGTGACCAGGGTGTTTTGGTAACTGATATCTGATGTGACCAGGGCATTTGGTAACTGATAACTGATGTGACCAGGGCGTTTTGGTAACTGATAACTGATGTGACCAGGGCGTTTTGGTAACTGCGATATCTGATGTTACCAGGGAGTTTTGGTAACTACGATATCTGATGTTACCAGGGAGTTTTGGTAACTGATGTCTGATGTTACCAGGGAGTTTTGGTAACTGATGTCTGATGTTACCAGGATGTTTTGGTAACTGTGATATCTGATGTGACCAGGACATTTTGGTAACTCTGATGTCTGATGTGACCAGGTTTTTTAGGTATGTCTCTCTAATTTTCCCTCCCTCCCTCCCTCCCTCCCTCCCTCCCTCCCTCCCTCCCTCCCTCCCTCCCTCCCTCCCTCCCTATGATCACACAGGCGAGAAGCCCTGCACACTGTAATGCCTCTTATACCCGCTATGATTGTAAGATCAGAATCAAATGTTGCACTTCCATTTTATCAGAAGTGTGATTTGTGTTGTGTTAGTTTTGTATAATCAAGCTGTTGCCCCACTCTTTCCTACTGCAGCTATGACAGGCAGAAGATAACCCTAAATGAGATCCAAAACTGTCAGTATGTTGCCTGAATGAAACCTACCTCTGAGAGCTTCACCATCAACCCTTAGAGACTACAGGTACTGACCAGGACTAGCTCAACTCCACTGGTATATTCCAACTTAGACTCCAGGTACTGACTAGGAATGCAACAATCCAGGTACTGACTAGGAATGCTAGACTCCAGGTACTGACTTGGAATGCTAGACTCCAGGTACTGACTAGGAATGCCTAGACTCCAGGTACTGACTAGGAATGCCTAGTCTCCAGGAACCGACTAGGAATGCCTAGTCTCCAGGTACCGACTAGGAATGCCTAGTCTCCAGGTACCGACTAGGAATGCCTAGACTCCAGGTACCGACTAGGAATGCCTAGACTCCAGGTACCGAGTAGGAATGCCTTGACTCCAGGTACCGAGTAGGAATGCCTAGACTCCAGGTACCGAGTAGGAATGCCTAGACACCAGGTACTGCCTAGGAATGCCTAGACTCCAGGAACTGCCTAGGAATGCCTAGTCTCCAGGTACTGACTAGGAATGCCTAGACTCCAGGTACTGACTAGGAATGACTAGACTCCAGGAACTGCCTAGGAATGCCTAGTCTCCAGGTACTGACTAGGAATGCCTAGTCTCTAGGTACTGACTAGGTCCCTATCTGTTTTTAACCCCCCCAAAAATGTAATTATCGTTTCAAACTTTAAACGTTTGAGGCTGGTTTCCTGGACACAGGTCAGGTCTAGTCCTGGACTAAAAATGTTGTTCATTGGAGAATCTCCATTTAGCATGTGTTTGAGTCCAAGACTAGGCTTAACCTGTGTCCAGGAAACCAGCCCCTACAGTCAATCAATCAATTGAATCTATTTATAAAGGCTTTTTTACATCAGCAGTTGTCCCAAAGAAACCCAGCCTAAAACCCCAAACATCAAGCAATGCAGATGTAGAAGCACGGTGGCTAGGAAAAACTCTAGAATGGCAGCAGCCAGGAAGAAACCAGGATCTGAGGGGTGGCCAGTCCTCTTCTGGCTGTGCCAGGTGGAGATTATAAGAGTACATGGCCAGATCGCTCTTCAAGATTTTCAAACGTTCGAAGATGACCAGCAGGGTCAAATAATAACCAAAGTGGTTGTAGAGGGTGCAACAGGTCAGCACCTCACGAGTAAATGTCAGTTGTCTTTACATAGCTGATCATTCAGATCATGTCAGGGTTCCATAGCTGCAGGCAGAACAGCAGAGACTGGATCAGCACCACGCCAAGGTAGCATGTCTGGTGAACAGGTCAGGGTTCCATAGCTGCAGGCAGAACAGCAGAAACTGGATCAGCAGCACGACAAGGTGCAGTAGCGTTGGAGTGTAGCCCAATAACAAGGCATAGCCTACAGTCGGGAACACGCAGCAAATGTGTCAGTGCACAAACAGCATACAGAAAAAAAGGCCTTTTGCAATATTTCAAATAGTCTGCAATCACAAGAAAACATGCAGCAGCAAATGGCTGCTGCTGAAAAGAGAAGACTATAATCTGTCTGCTGTAGGCTACCAAAATATTTGATCAACATCCAAATATTGTTTTACAAAGTAAAACGAGAGAGAGAGGCTTTTGGCACGAGCGCATATGCCATCACCAGCAATTGAGCTGCGCATCATTGGGTGAGTCAGTGAAACTGGAAAGCATTTTTAGAACTATAATTTCCTCCTCTTACTGTAGCCTACAATATGTCTCCACACTCCTAGGCCTAGGCTGATGGATTCAAAGCAAAGTCGTTTTCATTGATCTCAGATTCCTCAGTTGTCAATGTCAAAGTAGCCTTTCATTTCTATCATTTGTGCGGTATTATGGTGCTTTCAAGACAACTGGGAACTCTGAAAAGAATCGAGGTCGAATCATGAATCACGGTCCGAAAGTCGGAGCTCTAGAAAGAGGCAAGAGTTCCTCACTTGGAATTCCGAGTTGGATGACCGTTCAATGCGAATGTTCCCAGTCGGAGTTTGTTTTTTCCCGATTTCCCAGTTGTCTTGAACACATTGAAGTTGGAGATTTCCCAGCTCAGTTCCCAGTTGTTTTGAACGTGGCATTAAAAAACATTATGCCAAAGTCTCCAGTCATGTAGAATTGCATGAAATACGTTCATAAAAGGCCCAAAACTTCCCAGACCCTAGGCCACCAAAACAAAAAATTATGTGCAACCTCTGTAAGTGCATCTACTCTACTGCTCTATGCCTCTAAGCAAATGTGATGATATGCAACGCTTTATTATAAAGGGGATTTTTTTTTTACCTCAGGGCTCCCCAGGTCAGCGCTCACTTCCGATTTACAAATGAAGCACTGCTTATATCAGTACACTCGTAACAACTAAAGCATTTAAAAACGTATATTCGATCAGAATAAGCCTCACGTAGCAAATAAGACATAATTCTTTGTTGTTGGCCAAATTCGACACACTCATTGACCTCCATACAGCAACGCCTTGCTTGGTGGGCGAAACAACAAAAAATGCCACATGCTAGAGGAAGACAGTTTTTCCGCTGAGTTGGGCCTCTCTCTTCCTCTTCCATAACCAAATAGCTAGCTACCTTTGTTTGCCTGTACCATCCATAATAAGTTAACTAGCTAGCTTTTAGCTGACAGGTACAGAGACTATCTACTGGACAAGAAAGCTAACGTTAGCTAGGTAATGCTAGGTAATCAAAATAGCTGTTTGCATTTATTGATTAACCTCAGTTTGAATACCACCATACAGTTAGCTGTGTGATTAAACATTGATTTAAGGTTAGGGTTAGATTTAACATGTTAGTGCAGTGGGCTAAATCAGGGTCGCACAGTGTTTCTTGGTAGTCTTCAGCAAATCTGCTTTGAAACAAAAGTATACACCTCACACACTGTATGGGCTTTAAATAAAAAAGACACTTGTACCATGTCAGTTATAGAGTTGAAATGTACTCAATTTTGAGTTTGCATCCCAATATTACACTTTATATATATATCACAGAAGACTGAAATATAACAAAACCATCTGACGTCAAAACACTGGATTTTTTGTGGTAGATTATATTATGTTTTATTTTCAGAATTATGAAAAATATTAATAACATTCCACCCATGAGACCACTAGAGGGTGGTTTGGTCATTTGACTGCAGGAAAGGGTTTTAACCACACTGCTAACCTAACCTTAAATTGAAACCAAAAAGCTCATTTTTTCTTTCATGATTTTTTAAAATAGACAATTCTGACTTTGTAGCTGGCCTATCTAAGGGGAAATCGCTCAGTTCTGCCTCCAGGACAAGACTCATGACAATAAATGTCAACCTGCTCTGATTACACCTCTACACAATCAGATATACCTTAAAGCAGTCAGGTATGTATTCATCCCACCACTCTTTCTCCTGACCAAGGTGCTATTAGGGCCCAGGACTAGCAGTCATCTGTCAATGTGTTTGGCTGTATAGCACAGCAACATCCATCTCCGACTAACACTGCTGTCCCACCTATTGATTACCACCTAAATACATCTGTTTCAAAACAAAGTTTCCAGAACAGCTTGAGCTGGACCACTTTGGGATGATCGGTTTTTGGTAGCTAAGCAATGTAATCGAAAAGGCTTCATTTGAGTGCAACACCTAAAATGTATCCTTTTCTGTGTGGAATTAATTTGGTGTTGAAATAAAATAAGATCTTAGGATACAGATGCTCTAAATCCAAAACATGGTATTTAATGTAAGGTGAGTATTGGTTAAGTGGGACACGTAGCAAAGTGGGAGACTTAAGCTTTGTAATGGATATCTTTAAATGTGCACAATAACACAACCTACAATTAATGCCTGTGTGTTAGTGAGAAAGTATGTGATGATAAACCATTGGTTCAATGGGTACGATGTCATCATTGTGGGCGTGGCACCCCGTGTAATGACCTGCGTCTCCAGAGGCATAACAGTAAGTCAAATGACATAGCGTTCGGAGGTAAATAATGTGAAGGTTATAAAAAAACTAAGAAAGGATATTCAGTGTCTTATTACAACATATTTTGTATGTAATTGTGAATCAAAATGACTGTAAATGGTTTTCTTATTTTGAATGTTGACAGTGTCCCAGTATGCCAATGGCCTACTGTGAAACGGGGACATCCTGTTACTGTGAAACGGGGACATCCTGTTACTGTGAAACGGGGACATCCTGTTACTGTGAAACGGGGACATCCTGTTACTGTCAAACTGGGACATCCTGTTACTGTGAAACGGGGACATCCTGTTACTGTCAAACTGGGACATTCTGTTACTGTCAAACTGGGACATTCTGTTACTGTCAAACTGGGACATTCAGTTACTGTCAAACTGGGACATCCTGTTACTGTCAAACTGGGACATCCTGTTACTGTCAAACTGGGACATCCTGTTACTGTCAAACTGGGACACTGCTCTAGGTCATTTTAATTTAGATTTTTTTTGGGGGGGGAATTATGAAATGCATGCTTTTGTAACAGAAATCAATTTTCTAAATAGGATCAAATGTTCAATTTCATGAATCAAATCTGCTATCAGCTAGCTTAAAAGCGAAAGCTAGCATAGCTGCATATTAACTTTTTTTTAAACCTCTACAGGATCGGTGGGTCCCCTGCGGGACGGTTGGGCTAACGTAGGCTAATGCGATTAGCATGAGGTTGTAAGTAAGAAGAACATTTCCCAGGACATAGACATATCTGATATTGGCAGAAAGCTTAAATTATTGTTAATATAATTGCACTGTCCAATTTACAGTAGCTATTACAGTGAATAATACCATGCTATTGTTTGAGGAGAGTGCACAGTTATGAACTTGAAAAGTTATTAATGAACCAATTAGGCACATTTGGGCAGTCTTGATACAACATGTTGAACAGAAATCAATGGTTCATTGGATCAGTCTAAAATGTTTGTCTGAAATCACAACACACTGAATGTTGCCGTTATCTGCTACTAAAGGCCATAAGCCATGGCACAATATATCCAAGGTGCCACAGTATCAAAGCTGATTCTGAATTAACAACATATTGGATAACTGGGCTAGTGTAACCTGAGGGATGAACCCAGGCTTAATGCTGGAGAAACCAACGTCTTGACCATTAGACCGTTAGACCAAGAGGAAATTCCCTATTGGCCCGAGGGCCAACACTGATTTTGAAGTTGCAGGCTGGGCTACCCATCACAATGAGCATCCGCGACCGACTCATGTCTGCTACACTAGCAGGCACCAGATTTGCTTTGAAGGCCACATTTTCTCAGACGACATAACAGGTGTCAAAATGGGCACTCTCTTAATGCCAAATGGTGCACTATTCCCCACATAGTACACTACTTTTGACCTGAGTCCTACGGATCCTTGTCAAAAGTAGTGCACTACATTGGGAATAGGGTGCCGTTTGGCGTACAGGCCATCTCTGAGATTATTAAAAAATATATATATTTTACCTTTATTTAACTAGGCAAGTCAGTTAAGAACAAATTCTTATTTTCAATGACGGCCTAGGAACAGTGGGTTAACTGTCTTGTTCAGGGGCAGAACGACTGATGATGATCCGTGAGGGTGAAGGAGGAAAGATAAGAAACGTGATTTATAATAACAAATGACAAAAAATGGAGATCACAACCATTTGTACCTGTATTGTTTAGCAAATGACTTCCTTCTTCAGCACTAATTGCAGCGATCACTTATGCGGCGTGGCGAACTGTCACGTCGGCCTGCGTGTAATTACACAGAGAACAACGCTTCATTGCCCCCCTAATGAATTCTCTGTGTAAGCACATACAGGTTAGTGTTTAGTTAACATAATGAAGGACATTCGTTTTTGGGGGGGCAGAATCTGAGGAGATAATTGGTTGTGACCAGAGTAATAGGAAGAGAAAAACACATTACGTGTTGTTAGTGTGAATGAGGGGCACAACAGTATAATAATGACAGGATTCTTTCTTTGTGTGTTGGAGATACAGTGAAAGGATAGGTTGGGCTGTGTGAGTGGAGATACAGTGAAAGGATAGGTTGGGCTGTGTGAGTGGAGATACAGTGAAAGGATAGGTTGGGCTGTGTGAGTGGAGATACAGTGACAGGATAGGTTGGGCTGTGTGAGTGGAGATACAGTGACAGGATAGGTTGGGCTGTGTGAGTGGAGATACAGTGAAAGGATAGGTTGGGCTGTGTGAGTGGAGATACAGTGAAAGGATAGGTTGGGCTGTGTGAGTGGAGATACAGTGAAAGGATAGATTGGGCTGTGTGAGTGGAGATACAGTGAAAGGATAGGTTGGGCTGTGTGAGTGGAGATACAGTGATATGATAGGTTGGGCTGTGTGAGTGGAGATACAGTGATATGATAGGTTGGGCTGTGTGAGTGGAGATACAGTGAAAGGATAGGTTGGGCTGTGTGAGTGGAGATACAGTGACAGGATAGGTTGGGCTGTGTGAGTGGAGATACAGTGACAGGATAGGTTGGGCTGTGTGAGTGGAGATACAGTGAAAGGATAGGTTGGGCTGTGTGAGTGGAGATACAGTGATATGATAGGTTGGGCTGTGTGAGTGGAGATACCGTGAAAGGATAGGTTGGGCTGTGTGAGTGGAGATACAGTGATATGATAGGTTGGGCTGTGTGAGTGGAGATACAGTGATATGATAGGTTGGGCTGTGTGAGTGGAGATACAGTGATATGATAGGTTGGGCTGTGTGAGTGGAGATACAGTGATATGATAGGTTGGGCTGTGTGAGTGGAGATACAGTGATATGATAGGTTGGGCTGTGTGAGTGGAGATACAGTGATATGATAGGTTGGGCTGTGTGAGTGGAGATACAGTGATATGATAGGTTGGGCTGTGTGAGTGGAGATACAGTGATATGATAGGTTGGGCTGTGTGAGTGGAGATACAGTGATATGATAGGTTGGGCTGTGTGAGTGGAGATGTGAAGATACACTATTTGACCAAAGTATGTGGACACCTGCTCATCGAACATCTCATTCCTAAATCATGGGCATTAATATGGAGTTGGTCCCCCTCTTTGCTGCTAATTTCAGCCTCCACTCTTCTTGGAAGGCTTTCCACTAGATGTTGGAACATTGCTGTGGGGACTTGCTTCCATTCAGCCACAAGAGCATAAGTGAGGTCGGCACGGATGTTGGGCGATTAGGCACAGTCGGCATTTCAGTTCATCCCAAAGGTGTTTGATGGGTTGAGGTCAGGGCTCTGTGCAGGCCAGTCAAGTTCTTCCACACAGATCTCGACAAACCATTTCTGTATGGACCTCGCTTTGTGCACGGGGGAATTGTCATGCTGAAACAGGAAAGAGCCTTCCCCAAACTGTTGTCTCAAAGTTGGAAGCATAAAATTGTCTACAATGTCATTGTATACTATAGGATTAAGATTTCCCTTCACAGGAACTAAGGGGCCTAGCCCAAACCATGAAAAACAGCCACAGACCATTATTTCTCCTCCACCAAACTTTACACTTGGCATTATGCATTTGGGCAGGTAGCCTTCTCCTGGTGTCCGCCAAACCCAGTTTCGTCCGTCGGACTGCCAGAGGGTGAAGCGTGATTCATCAATACAGAGAATGCATTTTCACTGCTCTTTTCCGCTGCTCCAGAGTCCAATGGCAGCAAGCTTTACACCACTCCAGCCGACGCTTGGCATTGTGCATGGTGATCTTAGGCTTGTGTGCGGGTACTTGGCCATGGAAACCCATTTCATGAAGCTCCTGAAGAACAGTTGTTGTGCTGACATTGCTTTCAGAGGCAGTTTGAAACTCGGTAGTGAATGTTGCAACCGAGGACTCGGTTTCAGCACTCGGTGGTCCCGTTCTGTGAGCTTGTGTGGCCTACCACTTCGCGGCTGAGCCGTTGTTGCTCCTAGACGTTTCACAATAACAGCACTTACAGTTAAACGGGGGAATCTCTAGCAAGGCAGAAATTTGATACTGACTTGTTGGAAAAGTGGCATTCAATGACGGTGCCATGTTGAAAGTCACTGAGATCTTCAATAAGGCCATTCTACTGCCAATGTTTGTCTATGAAGATTACATGGCTGTTATACACCTGGCAGCAATAGGTGTGGCTGAAATAGCAGAATCCACTAATTTGAAGCGGTGTCCACATCCTTTTGTATATACAGTGTATGATAGGAATGGAAATTATTTCCTTTTTTAAGTGTGGAATATTTCACTGCATATGAATGGAACATTTACTAACTGTACTTGTTTTGCTTATCGAAAGAACTTGTATTACTATTTAAAAAACACAAATGTATGTAATTGATCAAAATATATTGTCTTAATACAAATCTCATCTCTTGGATGAGTTTCCAATTGACACTAATTGACTCTTCGTTAAGCCCCACCACAGAATTTGGGGTAACCAATCGCAGCGCACGTCAGACAAGCTCACGTTTTAAAGGCATGGAAGCCATTGAGGGCATTGTAAAGACTGAGCAAAAACAAATTGTTGAAATGGCTAATAACTGTGCACCAGGAGTACTTGCTACTGTGATTCCTGAAATGCAGAGCCTGTAGGAGTATTTTTCGTCTGCTACATTGTTTGCTAGCTCAGCTGGTTATCTACTGTAGCTCCCAGTCTAAGTTACATTGACCACCCAACATTGCTAACGCTGGCTAGCTAGCCAGTTAATATAACTTATTTTTTCTAAATGTATGTTGGCTAACTTAGTTAGCAATGTTATGAATATAACTCTCATCTACTGTTGACATCAGGATATGATTTGAGAGCAGTAGTTAGCCCCAAAAGTGGTTAGTGCCGAGTACTTGGACAAAATGAGTATTGTAACGGATATTGAGAATTTTGCAAATACGATTATGACAAGTCTTTTTTTTTGTATTATCCTTGGTCAGCCAGCATGCATCTCTCTTTCACTCAAACAGTGTGAAGCGCTGTGTGCTCTAAACAACTATTAGCTTGTTCTATCTTTAAAGAAACAGGTGGGGTATTGGTTGAGGCTGGTGCTACGATTGAATTGGATTAGAAAATGCCGCTCTCATTTCCCCCGACAGAAACCATTGCGGCTCTTAATCACTCACACAGTGAGGGGAACAAGTCCCCCCTTCCCAAAACATTGTGTGTGAATCATAATCCGTGACTACTCATTGTTGTTGTAGCTATCAATCTAGTTATTTTCTGTAGACTTATCTGAGGCCATATGGTTGTTTGTCTGTCTACTTGGCGCTGTTTAGAAGGTTACTGCTTTGTCTGTCCGTATAAATATTCCATTGCTGACGACGTCTGTTGTTATGTCGTGATCTAAGCCCATGCTTGGTTGCTATTTTTATTTCTTCTCGCCCAGGCATGTTTCCTGAGCGACAGATCATTAGAAAATAAAATGAAGATCTGAATCTGTGTCTGGAATAAATACAGGCTGCATTAGCCTACCTTCATCTGAATCTGTGTCTGGAATAAATACAGGCTGCATTAGCCTACCTTCATCTAAATCTGTGTCTGGAATAAATACAGGCTGCAGTAGCCTACCTTCATCTAAATCTTTGTATCACGACTTCCGCCGAAGTCGGTCCCTCTCCTTGTTCGGGCGGTGTTCGGCGGTCAACGTCACCAACCTTCTAGCCATCACTGATCCATTTTTCATTTTCCATTGGTTTTGTCTTGTCTTCCTTCACACCTGGTTCCAATCCCATCAATTACATGTTGTGTATTTAACCCTCTGTTTCCCCTCATGTCCTTGTCGGAGTGTAACGGTTGTCGTACTGTAGAGATGACCAAAACGCAGCGGGAATGTGACTGCTCATCTTTATATTTATTAAGTAAAGAGAACACGGAAAAACAACAAAACAAAGAACTACAGATAACAGTTTCGCAGGCTAACAATAAGCAGTGCAAAATCAACTACCCACAAAAACCCCAGGTGAAAACAAGCTCCTAATATATGACTCCCAATCAGGAACAACGACGTACAGCTGTTCCTGATCGGGAGCCACACAGAAAACAAAGAAATAGACAAACCAGAAAACCAGAACCAGAACATACCCTGAAACCCCGGAACACATAAATATAACACCCCTTTAATAACACATACAACCCGAACCATAAGAAACAAATACCCTTCTGCCACGTCCTGACCAAACTACAATACAAATACTCCCTCTACTGGTCAGGATGTGACAGTACCCCCCCCCCCCAAAGGTGCAGACCCCGGATGCACCTCACTCAAAAAAACAAAATACCCCAAAACAACATAAATCTGTAACGGCTGTCTGAAGAGAGAGTAGACCAAGGCGCAGCGGAGTTAGTGTTCATCATGATTTTTAATAACAGAAGAACACTACACAAAACAAAACGAGAAAACTGACAGCCAAACAGTCCTGTCAGGTGCAAAACACTATAACAGAAACAATTACCCACAAAACCCAAAGGAAAAACATGCTCCTTATGTGTGACTCCCAATCAGCAACAACAACCTTCAGCTGTGCCTGATTGGGAGCCACACACGACCCAAACAAAGAAATACAAAAACATAGAAAAAGGAACATAGAACGCCCACCCAATGTAACACCCTGGCCTAACCAAAATAAAGAACAAATGCCCCTCTCTATGGCCAGGGCATTACAAAATCTCCTAAACTAAAGGGAGGGTGGCTGCCGTCAACGACGGCACCTGTGCTACACCCCCCCCCCCCCCCCCAACCCACCTATACTGGAGGTGGCTCAGGTTCTGGTCTACTGCCCTCCAGAGTGTAGGCAGACTCACTCGGTTCCGGACCGCAGGCAGACTCACTCGGTTCCGGACCGCAGGCAGACTCACTCGGTTCCGGACCGCAGGCAGACTCACTCGGTTCCGGACCGCAGGCAGACTCACTCGGTTCCGGATCGCAGGCAGACTCACTCGGTTCCGGACTGTAGACCCATTCACCCCTCTCCGAACTGTGGGCCGTCTCGCTCGGTTCTGCACAGTGGGCCGTCTCCCTTGGTTCCGAACTGTAGGCCGTCTCCCTTGGTTCCGAACTGTAGGCCGTCTCACTCGGTTCCGGACTTAACACTCTTACCGGATACTCATGACGGGGTACTGTTGTTGGATACTCTGGACGGGCACTGTTTCCGGACACTCTGGACAGGGCACTGTTTCCGGACAATCGAGGCTGGGCTGACGCACTGGAAGCCTGATGCGTGGGACTGGTAGTGGAGGTACCAGCCTGGGGACACGCACCTCAGGGCTAGTGCGGGAAGCAGGAACTGGCCGAGTGGAACTGGTATTACGCACTGGAAGCCTGATGCATGGTGCTGGTACTGGAAGTGCCAGTTTGGGAACACGCACCTCATGGCTAGTGCGAGGAGCGGGAACAGGCTGAGTAGGACTAGGCTGACTCTCTGGAAGCTTGATGCGTGGTGCTGGTACTGGACGTGCCAGACTAGGGATTCGCACTTCCGGGTCAGCACGAGAGGCAGGAACTGGAAATACTGGGCCATGGAGGCGCACAGGCGGTCTTGATCGCACCTCCTGCACAACCCGTCCTGGCTGGATGGAACTAGTAGCCCTGTATGAGCGGGGTGCTGGTACAGGGCGAACTGGGCTGTGCAGGGGCCTGATGGTTGCCGTGCGCACTTCTTCAAAACTCGGCGCCCTCCGCTCCATACGGTCCTCCATATAAACACGGGTAGCTGGCTTATGGCTCATCCTTCGCCCAGCCAAACTACCCGTGTGCCCCCCCCAAAAAAATTATTGGGGGTACCTCTCGTGCTTCTCCCTCCGCGCGTACAAGGCCTCGTACCTACGCCTCTCTGCCTTGGCTGCCTCGATTTCTTCCCGTGGGCGACGGTATTCCCCAGCCTGGTGCCAAGGTCCAGCCCCGTCCAGAATTTCCTCCCATGTCCATTTCTCCTGATAGTCCATATCAAAATCCCTTTGCTCCTTACTCCGCTGCTTGGTCTTTTTGTGGTGGGTAGTTCTGTCACAGGTGTCGTTGTGTAGCGATGACCAAAATGCAGCGGGAATGTGGATGCTCATCTTTATATTTATTAAATAAAGAGAACACGAAAAAACAACAAAACAAAGAACGGCAGACGACAGTTTTACAGGCTATACTCACAGCAGTGCAAATACAACTACCCACAAAAACCCCAGGTGAAAACAAGCTCCTAATATATGACTCCCAATCAGGAACAATGACGTACAGCTGTTCCTGATCGGGAGCCACACAGAAAACAAAGAAATAGACAAACCAGAAAACCATAACCAGAACATACACTGAAACCCGGGGACACATAAATATAACACCCCTTTAATAACCCACACAACCCGAACCATAAGAAACAAATACCCTTCTGCCACGTCCTGACCAAACTACAATACAAATACTCCCTCTACTGGTCAGGACGTGACACGGAGATTGTTTTATTGTATGTTTGTGTAAATCGTGTCGGTGCACGACGGGTTTTGTACCCACTTATATTATTTTTTGTATATTTTGGTTTTGGAGTTTTATGAGCACTTGTTGAACAACTGTTTAAACCAAGTTCGTTTTCCTGCGCCTGACTTCCCTGCCACCAACACGCAGCCATTACACTGTGTCTGGAATAAATACAGGATGCAGTAGGCTACCTTCAGCTAAATCTGTGTCTGGAATAAATACAGGCCGCATTAACCTACCTTCATCTAAATCTGTGTCTGGAATAAATACAGGCTGCATTAGCCTACCTTCATCTACATCTGTGTCTGGAATAAATACAGGCTGCATTAGCCTACCTTCATCTGAAACTGTGTCTGGAATACATACAGGCCGCATTACCCTACCTTCATCTAAATCTGTGTCTGGAATAAATACAGGCTGCAGTAGCCTACCTTCATCTGAATCTGTGTCTGGAATAAATACAGGCCGCATTAACCTACCTTCATCTGAATCTGTGTCTGGAATAAATACAGGCTGCATTAGCCTACCTTCATCTAAATCTGTGTCTGGAATAAATACAGGCTGCATTAGCCTACCTTCATCTGAATCTGTGTCTGGAATAAATACAGGCTGCATTAGCCTACCTTCATCTGAATCTGTGTCTGGAATAAATACAGGCTGCAGTAGCCTACCTTCATCTGAGTCTGTGTCTGGAATAAATACAGGCCGCATTAGCCTACCTTCATCTGAATCTGTGTCTGGAATAAATACAGGCTGCATTAGCCTACCTTCATCTACATCTGTGTCTGGAATAAATACAGGCTGCAGTAGCCTACCTTCATCTGAAACTGTGTCTGGAATACATACAGGCCGCATTACCCTACCTTCATCTAAATCTGTGTCTGGAATAAATACAGGCTGCAGTAGCCTACCTTCATCTGAGTCTGTGTCTGGAATAAATACAGGCCGCATTAGCCTACCTTCATCTGAATCTGTGTCTGGAATAAATACAGGCTGCATTTGCCTACCTTCATCTGAATCTGTGTCTGGAATAAATACAGGCTGCAGTAGGCTACCTTCATCTGAATCTGTGTCTGGAATAAATACAGACTGCAGTAGTCTACCTTCATCTGAATCTGTGTCTGGAATAAATACAGGCTGCATTAGCCTTCCTTCATCTGAATCTGTGTCTGGAATAAATACAGGCCGCAGTAGCCTACCTTCATCTGAATCTGTGTCTGGAATAAATACAGGCTGCGGTAGCCTACCTTCATCTAAATCTGTGTCTGGAATAAATACAGGCTGCAGTCACCTACCTTCATCCGAATCTGTGTCTGGAATAAATACAGGCTGCAGTAGCCAGCCATGCATTAGGCTATTTTTTGGCCTATTTCATTGATAGTTGAATAGGACTAAGTAAGTAAATCATGTGCATTTTCATCTGTCGGGGTCATTTATCGTTGAACAATGTGTGTGAATGAGTGAAGGAACATAATGATGCATTCTAAGTGATAGAGCAGTAATGTAGACCTGAGGTATAGCCTTTACCGGCATTTAAAGTGCACTTCCGGGTTTTCCGATCGCCAGTAAATCCGATTACGAGTATCGAGTGTGATAAAACGGATACGATTAGGAATATGAGTATGACGAGATCGGCACACTCCTAGTTACTAGGTTTGGCTGCATGGTGACAGTGCATCCAGAACCATCCAGTGGCTAGACACACTACAACCTTAATTTTACCAGGTTCTTGTGAATCAATTGTAATGACAGTCCACCACAACCACCCGATTAAACTATCGGGTGCCACCACATACCCAACAGTTTGAGATCATTGTGAGGGGATTTTGCCAGTGGTTCGTATGGGGAAACAGGCTTCCCAGGAAAATGTTGACTGAGGTTGCAACAGTAACCAAGGGGGGGCGGAGCATAGTGAAGGGTAAATTAATTCCGGAGTAGTTCCTGATTCCTCCAACCTGGATTTGTGGAAAACCTGGGGATTTTTGAAAGGTTTTGGGAATGTGAGCATTACTTTGGTGTTGGTTTCCATGTAGTTGTAGAGCACGTTTACAGAGATGACCAGGTCTCCTGTGTTGAAGGGTTAAGATCTGTTCCAGCCCTGGGGATCAAACTTCCTGCGCTCCGTCACACAGGCATGGAGGTAGCAGAGGGAGAAGAACAGATTGTTGAACTCCTGCTCCCGAGAACACATCTCCAGGGTATCCTGTAAACAGAGAAAGAGAGAGAGCAATAGCTATCAAAATCAAATGTTATTTGCCACATGCGCTGAACACAACAGGTGTAGGTGAAAAGCAGCTACTGTAAGTGAGCTTCACTACAGGTGAAAGGCAGCTGCTGTAAGAAAGCTTCACTACAGGTGAAAGGCAGCTGCTGTAAGAGACCTTCACTACAGGTGAAAGGCAGCTGCTGTAAGAAAGCTTCACTACAGGTGAAAGGCATCTGCTGTAAGAAAGCTTCACTACAGGTGAAAGGCATCTGCTGTAAGAAAGCTTCACTACAGGTGAAAGGCAGCTGCTGTAAGAAAGCTTCACTACAGGTGAAAGGCATCTGCTGTAAGAAAGCTTCACTACAGGTGAAAGGCAGCTGCTGTAAGAAAGCTTCACTACAGGTGAAAGGCATCCGCTGTAAGAAAGCTTCCCTACAGGTGAAAGGCATCTGCTGTAAGAGAGCTTCACTACAGGTGAAAGGCATCTGCTGTAAGAAAGCTTCACTACAGGTGAAAGGCAGCTGCTGTAAGAAAGCTTCACTACAGGTGAAAAGCAGCTGCTGTAAGAGACCTTCACTACAGGTGAAAGGCAGCTGCTGTAAGAAAGCTTCACTACAGGTGAAAGGCAGCTGCTGTAAGAAAGCTTCACTACAGGTGAAAGGCATCTGCTGTAAGAAAGCTTCACTACAGGTGAAAGGCAGCTGCTGTAAGAGAGCTTCACTACAGGTGAAAGGCATCTGCTGCAAGAAAGCTTCACTACAGGTGAAAGGCAGCTGCTGTAAGAGGGCTTCACTACAGGTGAAAGGTAGCTGCTGTAAATATTAACTACTGTAGGGCACTGAGTTTTCCTTCACCGCATGACCTTGACCAGGAAAAACTCTGAACCCTGCTCATTTCACAAGGCATCACTTAAATTCTATATCTACAAAACAACTTTTTTTAATCAGCCGTATGTTTGCCTCTGACCTGGTTGAAGTTGTGGAAGGCAGCGTGCAGACTGGCGTGCCTGCCGGAGGGTAGCTCGTTGGGGATCTTGCTGGCGTCCTCCAGGATGTCTCTGGGGATGATGTGCTGGTCAGGGATGGGCGCTGGCTCCCCGCTGATGAACACCCGGTAGTCATGGTGTCTGCCCTGGTCCACTCCAGGAGGGCTTCCAGAGTGGGCAACCAACGCTCCACCAGGTGCACTTTCTGACTGAAACAACACACACACACACACACACACACACACTATACTGTATTTATTGTACTTTATGTGTTCATTAACGTTTCTTAATGAGCGGAAATGTTTCTAGAAACAAGACCTAAACACTTTTGTTCCAGCCAAGAAACGAAGCAGCTGATTGAGCTGATCTAATCTAATCACGCTTTAGATTGAACCAACTTGATTGAACCAAATTGATTGAACCAAATTGCCATAGGTTCACTGGCTCAGATCAAGAAGGGAGATAATCATGTTGAATCAGGTGCTCTATTCTATTGTCACTGGCTGGCTGCTGGAACAACATTATACAGTCACTATGACCCTCCAGACTACCACTAGTCTAGTCTGGCTGCTGACTGGAACAACATCATACAGTCACTATGACCCTCCAGACTACCACTAGTCTAGTCTGGCTGCTGACTGGAACAACATCATACAGTCACTATGACCCTCCAGACTACCACTAGTCTAGTCTGGCTGCTGGAACAACATCATACAGTCACTATGACCCTCCAGACTACCACTAGTCTAGTCTGGCTGCTGACTGGAACAACATCATACAGTCACTATGACCCTCCATACTACCACTAGTCTAGTCTGGCTGCTGACTGGAACAACATCATACAGTCACTATGACCCTCCAGACTACCACTAGTCTAGTCTGGCTGCTGACTGGAACAACATCAAACAGTCACTATGACCCTCCAGACTACCACTAGTCTAGTCTGGCTGCTGACTGGAACAACATCATACAGTCACTATGACCCTCCAGACTACCACTAGTCTAGTCTGGCTGCTGGAACAACATCATACAGTCACTATGACCCTCCAGACTACCGCTAGTCTAGTCTGGCTGCTGGAACAACATCATACAGTCACTATGACCCTCCAGACTACCACTAGTCTAGTCTGGCTGCTGACTGGAACAACATCATACAGTCACTATGACCCTCCAGACTACCACTAGTCTAGTCTGGCTGCTGGAACAACATCATACAGTCACCATGACCCTCCATACTACCACTAGTCTAGTCTGGCTGCTGACTGGAACAACATCATACAGTCACTTTGACCCTCCAGACTACCACTAGTCTAGTCTGGCTGCTGCAACAACATCATACAGTCACTATGACCCTCCAGACTACCACTAGTCTAGTCTGGCTGCTGGAACAACATCATACAGTCACTATGACCCTCCAGACTACCACTAGTCTAGTCTGGCTGCTGGAACAACATCATACAGTCACCATGACCCTCCATACTACCACTAGTCTAGTCTGGCTGCTGACTGGAACAACATCATACAGTCACTTTGACCCTCCAGACTACCACTAGTCTAGTCTGGCTGCTGGAACAACATCATACAGTCACTATGACCCTCCATACTACCACTAGTCTAGTCTGGCTGCTGACTGGAACAACATCATACAGTCACTATGACCCTCCAGACTACCACTAGTCTAGTCTGGCTGCTGGAACAACATCATACAGTCACCATGACCCTCCAGACTACCACTAGTCTAGTCTGGCTGCTGGAACAACATCATACAGTCACTATGACCCTCCAGACTACCACTAGTCTAGTCTGGCTGCTGACTGGAACAACATCATACAGTCACTATGACCCTCCAGACTACCACTAGTCTAGTCTGGCTGCTGACTGGAACAACATCAAGCAGTCACTATGACCCTCCAGACTACCACTACTCTAGTCTGGCTGCTGGAACAACATCATACAGTCACTATGACTCTCCAGACTACGACTAGTCTAGTCTGGCTGCTGACTGGAACAACATCATACAGTCACTATGACCCTCCAGACTACCGCTAGTCTAGTCTGTCTGCTGACTGGAACAACATCATATAGTCACTATGACCCTCCAGACTACCGCTAGACTAGTCTGGCTGCTGACTGGAACAACATCATACAGTCACTATGACCCTCCAGACTACCACTAGTCTAGTCTGGCTGCTGACTGGAACAACATCATACAGTCACTATGACCCTCCAGACTACCACTAGTCTAGTCTGGCTGCTGGAACAACATCATACAGTCACTATGACCCTCCAGACTACCACTAGTCTAGTCTGGCTGCTGACTGGAACAACATCATACAGTCACTATGACCCTCCAGACTACCACTAGTCTAGTCTGGCTGCTGACTGGAACAACATCATACAGTCACTATGACCCTCCAGACTACCACTAGTCTAGTCTGGCTTCTGGAACAACATCATACAGTCACTATGACCCTCCAGACTACCGCTAGTCTAGTCTGGCTGCTGACCGGAACAACATCATACAGTCACTATGACCCTCCAGACTACCACTAGTCTAGTCTGGCTGCTGGAACAACATCATACAATCACTATGACCCTCCAGACTACCACTAGTCTAGTCTGGCTGCTGACTGGAACAACATCATACAGTCACTATGACCCTCCATACTACTACTAGTCTAGTCTGGCTGCTGACTGGAACAACATCATACAGTCACTATGACCCTCCAGACTACCACTAGTCTAGTCTGGCTGCTGGAACAACATCATACAGTCACTATGACCCTCCATACTACCACTAGTCTAGTCTGGCTCCTGACTGGAACAACATCATACAGTCACTATGACCCTCCAGACTACCACTAGTCTAGTCTGGCTGCTGACTGGAACAACATCATACAGTCACTATGACCCTCCAGACTACCACTAGTCTAGTCTGGCTGCTGGAACAACATCATACAGTCACCATGAACCTCCAGACTACCACTAGTCTAGTCTGGCTGCTGGAACAACATCATACAGTCACTATGACCCTCCAGACTACCACTAGTCTAGTCTGGCTGCTGGAACAACATCATACAGTCACCATGACCCTCCATACTACCACTAGTCTAGTCTGGCTGCTGACTGGAACAACATCATACAGTCACTTTGACCCTCCAGACTACCACTAGTCTAGTCTGGCTGCTGACTGGAACAACATCATACAGTCACTATGACCCTCCAGACTACCACTAGTCTAGTCTGGCTGCTGGAACAACATCATACAGTCACTATGACCCTCCATACTACCACTAGTCTAGTCTGGCTGCTGGAACAACATCATACAGTCACCATGACCCTCCAGACTACCACTAGTCTAGTCTGGCTGCTGACTGGAACAACATCATACAGTCACTATGACCCTCCAGACTACCACTAGTCTAGTTTGGCTGACTGGAACAACATCATACAGTCACTATGACCCTCCAGACTACCACTAGTCTAGTCTGTCTGCTGGAACAACATCATACAGTCACTATGACCCTCCAGACTACCACTAGTCTAGTCTGGCTGCTGACTGGAACAACATCATACAGTCACTATGACCCTCCAGACTACCACTAGTCTAGTCTGGCTGCTGGAACAACATCATACAGTCCACCATGACCCTCCATACTACCACTAGTTTAGTCTGGCTGCTGACTGGAACAACATCATACAGTCACTTTGACCCTCCAGACTACCACTAGTCTAGTCTGGCCTGCTGGAACAACATCATACAGTCACTATGACCCTCCAGACTACCACTAGTCTAGTCTGGCTGCTGGAACAACATCATACAGTCACTATGACCCTCCAGACTACCACTAGTCTAGTCTGGCTGCTGACTGGAACAACATCATACAGTCACTATGACCCTCCAGACTACCACTAGTCTAGTCTGGCTGCTGACTGGAAACAACATCATACAGTCACTTTGACCCTCCAACTACCACTAGTCTAGTCTGGCTGCCTGGAACAACATCATACAGTCACTATGACCCTCCAGACTACCACTAGTCTAGTCTGGCTGCTGACCGGAACAAACATCATACAGTCACTATGACCCTCCAGACTACCACTAGTCTAGTCTGGCTGCTGGAACAACATCATACAATCACTATGACCCTCCAGACTACCACTAGTCTAGTCTGGCTGCTGACCTGGAACAACATCATACAGTCACTATGACCCTCCATACTACTACTAGTCTAGTCTGGCTGCTGACTGGAAAACATCATTACAGTCACTATGACCCTCCAGACTACCACTAGTCTAGTCTGGCTGCTGGAACAACATCATACAGGTCAACTATGACCCTCCATACTACCCACTAGTCTAGTCTGGCTCCTGACTGGAACAACATCATACAGTCACTATGACCCTCCAGACTACCACTAGTCTAGTCTGGCTGCTGGAACAACTCATACAGTCACCATGAACCTCCAGACTACCACTAGTCTAGTCTGGCTGCTGAACAACATCATACAGTCACATGACCTCCAGACTACCACTAGTCTAGTCTGGCCTGCTGGAAACAACATCATACGTCACCATGACCCTCCATACTACCACTAGTCTAGTCTGGCTGCTGACTGGAACAACATCATACAGTCACTTTGACCCTCCAGACTACCACTAGTCTAGTCTGGCTTCTGACTGGAACGAAAACATCATACAGTCACTATGACCCTCCAGACTACCACTAGTCTAGTCTGGCTGCTGGAACAACATCATACAGTTCACTATGACCCTCCATACTACCACTAGTCTAGTCTGGCTGCTGGAACAACATCATACAGTCACACATGACCCTCCAGACTACCACTAGTCTAGTCTGGCTGCTGACTGGAACAACATCATACAGTCACATGACCCTCCAGACTACCACTAGTCTAGTTTGCTGACTGGAACAACACATCATACATGTCACTATGACCCTCCAGACTACACTAGTCTAGTCTGTCTGCTGGAACAACATCATACAGTCACTATGACCCTCCAGACTACCACTAGTCTAGTCTGGCTGCTGACTGGAACAACATCATACAGTCACTATGACCCTCCAACTACCACTAGTCTAGTCTGGCTGCTGGAACCACATCATACAGTCACCATGACCCTCCATACTACCACTAGTTAGTCTGGCTGCTGACTGGAACAACATCATACAGTCACTTTGACCCTCCAGACTACCACTAGTCTAGTCTGTCTGCTGGAACAACATCATACAGTCACTTATGACCCTCCAGACTACCACTAGTCTAGTCTGGCTGCTGGAACAACATCATACAGTCACTATGACCCTCCAGACTACCACTAGTCTAGTCTGGCTGCTGGAACAACATCATACAGTCACTATGACCCTCCAGACTACCACTAGTCTAGTCTGGCTGCTGGAACAACATCATACAGTCACTATGACCCTTCCATACTACCACTAGTCTAGTCTGGCTGCTGACTGGAACAACATCTACAGTCACTATGACCCTCCAGACTACCGCTAGTCTAGTCTGGCTGCTGACTGGAACAACATCATACAGTCACTATGACCCTCCAGACTACCACTAGTCTAGTCTGGCTGCTGGAACACATCATACAGTCACTATGACCCTCCAGACTACCACTAGTCTAGTCTGGCTGCTGGAACAACATCATACAGTCACTATGACCCTCCACTACCACTAGTCTAGTCTGGCTGCTGGAACAACATCATACAGTCACTATGACCCTCCAGACTACCACTAGTCTAGTCTGGCTGCTGGAACAACATCATACAGTCACTATGACCCTCCAGACTACCACTAGTCTAGTCTGGCTGCTGACTGGAACAACATCATACAGTCACTATGACCCTCCAGACTACCACTAGTCTAGTCTGGCTGCTGACTGGAACAACATCATACAGTCACTATGACCCTCCAGACTACCACTAGTCTAGTCTGGCTGCTGACTGGAACAACATCATACAGTCACTATGACCCTCCAGACTACCACTAGTCTAGTCTGGCTGCTGACTGGAACAACGTCATAGTCACTATGACCCTCCATACTACCACAGTCTAGTCTGGCTGCTGACTGGAACATCATACAGTCACTATGACCCTCCAGACTACTACTAGTCTAGTCTGGCTGCTGGAACAACATCATACAGTCACTATGACCCTCCATACTACCACTAGTCTAGTCTGGCTGCTGACTGGAACAACATCATACAGTCACTATGACCCTCCAGACTACCACTAGTCTAGTCTGGCTGCTGACTGGAACACACATCATACAGTCACTATGACCCTCCAGACTACCACTAGTCTAGTCTGGCTGCTGGAACAACATCATACAGTCACTTGACCCTCCATACTACCGCTATCTAGTCTGGCTGCTGATGAACAACATTATACAGTCACTATGACCCTCCAGACTACCACTAGTCTAGTCTGGCTGCTGGAACAACATCATACATCACTATGACCCTCCATACTACCACTAGTCTAGTCTGGCTGCTGACTGGAACAACATCATACAGTCACTATGACCCTCCAGACTACCACTAGTCTAGTCTGGCTGCTGACTGGAACAACATCATACAGTCACTATGACCCCCAGACTACCACTAGTTAGTCTGGCTGCTGGAACAACATCATACAGTCACTATGACCCTCCAGACTACCACTAGTCTAGTCTGGCTGATGACTGGAACAACATATACAGTCACTATGACCCTCCATACTACCACTAGTCTAGTCTGGCTGCTGACTGGAACAACATCATACAGTCACTATGACCCTCCGACTACCACTAGTCTAGTCTGGCTGCTGACTGAACAACATCATACAGTCACTATGACCCTCCATACTACTACTAGTCTAGTCTGGCTGCTGGAACAACATCATACAGTCACTATGACCCTCCAGACTACCACTAGTCTAGTCTGGCTGCTGACTGGAACAACATCAACAGTCACTATGACCCTCCAGACTACCACTAGTCTAGTCTGGCTGCTGACTGGAACAACATCATACAGTCACTATGACCCTCCAGACTACCACTAGTCTAGTCTGGCTGCTGACTGGAACACATCATACAGTCACTAGACCCTCCAGACAACCACTAGTCTAGTTCTGGCTGCTGACTGGAACAACATCATACAGTCACTATGACCCTCCAGACTACCACTAGTCTAGTCTGGCTGCTGACTGGAACAGCTCATACAGTCACTATGACCCTCCAGACTACCACTAGTCTAGTCTGGTCTGCTGCTGACCTGGAACAACATCATACAGTCACTATGACCCTCCGAGACTACCAGCTAGTCTAGTTCTGCTGACTGGAACAACCATCATACAGTCACTATGACCCTCCAGACTACCACTAGTCTAGTCTGGCTGCTGACGTGGAACAACATCATACAGTCACTATGACCCTCCAGACTACCACTAGTCTAGTCTGGCTGCTGACTGGAACACATCATACAGTCACTATGACCCTCCAGACTACCAGCTAGTCGAGTCTGGCTGCTGGAACAACATCATACAGTCACTATGACCCTCCAGACTACCACTAGTCTAGTCTGGCTGCTGGAACAACATCATACAGTCACTATGACCCTCCAGACTACCACTAGTCTAGTCTGGCTGCTGACTGGAACAACATCATACAGTCACTATGACCCTCCAGACTACCACTAGTCTAGTCTGGCTGCTGGAACAACATCATACAGTCACTACCCTCCAGACTACCACTAGTCTAGTCTGACTGCTGACTGGAACAACATCATACAGTCACTATGACCCTCCACTACCACTAGTCTAGTCTGGCTGCTGAACAACATCATACAGTCACTATGACCCTCCAGACTACCACTAGTCTAGTCTGGCAGCTGGGAACAACATCATACAGTCACTATGACCCTCCATACTACCACTAGTCTAGTCTGGCTGCTGACTGGAACAACATCATACAGTCACTATGACCCTCCAGACTACCACTAGTCTAGTCTGGCTGCTGGAACAACATCATACAGTCACTATGACCCTCCAGACTACCACTAGTCTAGTCTTGCTGCTGATTGGAACAACATCATACAGTCACTATGACCCTCCAGACTACTACTAGTCTAGTCTGGCTGCTGGAACAACATCATACAGTCACTAAGACCCTCCAGACTACCACTAGTCTAGTCTGGCTGCTGACTGGAACAACATCATACAGTCACTATGACCCTCCAGACTACCACTAGTCTAGTCTGGCTGCTGGAACAACATCATACAGTCACTATGACCCTCCAGACCTACCACTAGTCTAGTCTGGCTGCTGGAACAACATCATACAGTCACTATGACCCTCCAGACTACCACTAGTCTAGTCTGGCTGCTGGAACAACATCATACAGTCACTATGACCCTCCAGACTACCACTAGTCTAGTCTGGCTGCTGACTGGAACAACATCATAGTCACTATGACCCTCCATACTACCACAGTCTAGTCTGGCTGCTGACTGGAACAACATCATACAGTCACTATGACCCCTCCAGACTACTACTAGTCTAGTCTGGCTGCTTGGAACCAACATCATACAGTCCACGTATGACCCTCCATACTACCACTAGTCTAGTCTGGCTGCTGACTGGAACAACCATCTACAGGTCCACTATTGACCTCAGACTACCACTAGTCTAGTCTGCTGCTGACTGGAACAACATCATACAGTCACTATGACCCTCCATACTACCACTAGTCTAGTCTGGCTGCTGACTGGAACAACATCATACAGTCACTATGACCCTCCAGACTACCACTAGTCTAGTCTGGCTGCTGACTGGAACACATCATACAGTCACTATGCCCCTCCAGACTACCACTAGTCTAGTCTGGCCTGCTGGAACAACATCATACAGTCCCTATGACCCTCCATACTACCACTATCTAGTCTGGCTGCTGACTGGAACAACATCCATACAGTCCACTATGACCCTCCAGACTACCACTAGTCTAGTCTGGCTGCTGACTGGAACAACATCATACAGTCACTATGACCCTCCATACTACCACTAGTCTAGTCTGGCTGCTGACTGGAACAACATCATACAGTCACTATGACCCTCCATACCACTAGTCTAGTCTGGCTGCTGACTGGAACAACATCATACAGTCACTATGACCCCCAGACTACCACTAGTCTAGTCTGGCTGCTGGAACAACATCATACAGTCACTTTGACCCTCCAGACTACCACTAGTCTAGTCTGGCTGATGACTGGAACAACATCATAGTCACTATGACCCTCCATACCACAAGTCTAGTCTGGCTGCTGACTGGAACAACATCATACAGTCACTATGACCCTCCAGACTACCACTAGTCTAGTCTGGCTGCTGCTGGAACAACATCATACAGTCACTATGACCCTCCATACTACCACTAGTCTAGTCTGGCTGCTGACTGAACAACATCATACAGTCACTATGACCCTCCAGACTACCACTAGTCTAGTCTGGCTGCTGACTGGAACAACATCATACAGTCACTATGACCCTCCAGACTACCGCTAGTCTAGTCTGGCTGCTGCTGGAACAACATCATACAGTCACTATGACCCTCCAGACTACCACTAGTCTAGTCTGGCTGCTGGAACAACATCATACAGTCACTAGACCCTCCAGACTTCCACTAGTCTAGTCTGGCTGCTGGAACAACATCATACAGTCACTTGACCCTCCAGACTACCACTAGTCTAGTCTGGCTGCTGGAACAACATCATACAGTCACTATGACCCTCCATACTACCACTAGTCTAGTCTGGCTGCTGGAACTACATCATACAGTCACTATGACCCTCCAGACTACCACTAGTCAGTCTGGCTGCTGACTGGAACAACATCACACAGTCCTATGACCCTCCACTACCACTAGTCTAGTCTGGCTGCTGACTGGAACAATCATACAGTCACTATGACCCTCCATACTACCACTAGTCTAGTCTGGCTGCTGACTGGAACAACATCATACAGTACTATGACCCTCCAGACTACCACTAGTCTAGTCTGCTGCTGCTGGAACAACATCATACAGTCACTATGACCCTCCAGACTACCACAAGTCTAGTCTGGCTGCTGGAACAACATCATACAGTCACTATGACCCTCCACACTACTACTAGTCTAGTCTGGCTGCTGGAACAACATCATACAGTCACTATGACCCTCCAGACTACCACTAGTCTAGTCTGGCTGCTGCTGGAACAACATCATACAGTCACTATGACCCTCCAGACTACCACTAGTCTAGTCTGACTGCTGACTGGAACAACATCATACAGTCACTATGACCCTCCAGACTACCACTAGTCTAGTCTGGCTGCTGGAACAACATCATACAGTCACTTGACCCTCCATACTACCGCTAGTCTAGTCTGGCTGACTGGAACAACATCATACAGTCACTATGACCCTCCAGACTACCACTAGTCTAGTCTGGCTGCTGACTGGAACAACATCATACAGTCACTATGACCCTCCAGACTACCCACTAGTCTAGTCTGGCTGCTGGAAACAACATCATACAGTCACTATGACCCTCCAGACTACCAATAGTCTAGTCTGGCTGCTGAGAACAACATCATACAGTCACTATGACCCTCCAGACTACCACTAGTCTAGTCTGGCTGCTGGAACAACATCATACAGTCACTAATTGACCCCTCCAGACTACCACTAGTCTAGCTGGCTGCTGACTGGAACAACATCATCAGTCACTATGACCCTCCAGACTACCACGAGTCTAGTCTGGCTGCTGACTGGAACAACATCATACAGTCACTATGACCCTCCAGACTACCACTAGTCTAGTTCTGGCTGCTGACTGGAACAACATCATACAGTCACTATGACCCTCCAGACTACCACTAGTCTAGTCTGCGCTGCCATGGAACAACATCATACAGTCACTATGACCCTCCAGACTACCACTAGTCTAGTCTGGCTGCTGACTGGAACAACATCATAGTCACGATGACCCTCCATACTACCACAAGTCTAGTCTGGCTGCTGGAACAACATCATACAGTCACTATGACCCTCCAGACTACTACTAGTCTAGTCTGGCTGCTGGAACAACATCATACAGTCACTATGACCCTCCATACTACCACTAGTCTAGTCTGGCTGCTGACTGGAACAACATCATACAGTCACTTGACCTGCCAGACTACCACTAGCTAGTCTGGCTGCTGACTGGAACAACATCATACAGTCACTATGACCCTCCATACTACCACTAGACTAGTCTGGCTGCTGGAACAACATCATACAGTCACTATGACCCTCCAGACTACCACTAGTCAGTCTGGCTGCTGACTTGAACAACATCACACAGTCTCTATGACCCTCCAGA